>NC_041401.2:91945647-92073147 GCF_900747795.2 Erpetoichthys calabaricus | reverse complement strand
ACGAACTTAAAAGGTTTAAATAAAACAGAAATATATATTTTATTTTTACTTGCTTAACTTGTGGAGGGTGTATCCTGTAGCAAAGCCGTAACTTTTTTCGTGAAAGCACGTTTCAGTCAATAAGTGTTAAAAAAACGTGTAAAGATATTGACAATAAGCTAAGTCATCTGCAGCAAAGTTTTATAAATGAGAGTTTCTCCTTTTTAGACAATAAGCTACGCAAACCCAGGAAGACATGGAATCGTTTAAATCAAGTATCATTACATCTTCCTTTCTTAAAGAGAAGTAAAGCAGTACTTATAAGCTTACATATTTATATATAGACATACATATATATATATATATCTATATCCGAAGCCGTGCAAGCACACTCTTTTGAGAATGCAACGTATAGTTGTACAGAAGAAAAGCAATCTTGCCTCAAATGAATGGCAACCTTTTGTAGGTCTATGAAGTTAATTTAAAGTTTAGGTTTACGCGGTGCTTTCTTTCCGAAGTACCTGCACTCATGAATATGTCTGTATGTGTCAGTCGGTGAAATCGACGCGCTTCACACCGGCGAAGTACCGCTTTTAAATTTTTATTAAGAAGAAAATAAAACGTTTTTAAATTGAGGGAAAATATACTAATAACAGTTTGTTAAGGATCAGTTTTTTTGTGAAGCTGCCTTTACTCGAGTGATCACTTCGAGCTGACTTGGTGGCCAAGTGTAAGCGTTACCTGGAAGTAAGCACCCATACAATCAGATTGTGAATCAGACTATGAATGCCGTGAATGTAATTACACACTCACTGCAGTTGCTTACGGTAATCGAACCTCAGACGTCAGCGCTAGAGGGGCTTAGCAGCGGTGAAGTATTGGTTTTAAATTTTAATTAAGAACAAAAGAAAACCTGAGAGGTTCGATTCCCGAAAGGGAGTGAAGTGAGTGTCCGGCTACCTACCAGGTAAAGCTTATGGTCGGACAGCAAGTGACGTAACATCAGCCACGGTGCCTTCAGTTGTGAGAAGCAGATCATAGAATGATTGAAAATAGTTTTGCATTTACCTTTTTAGTAAAAGGCGAGCTTTTAAGCCTGAGAAATCACCCCGTAAATGCACACGTTTAATTGCACATGTGTTAATATGTATGGTTACACAGTATTAAAAGACAGTGAAGAACGTGATTTACCTTTGTTCCCGCGTTTCATAAAAGGCGAGCTTTTAAGCCTGAGAAATCACCCCGTAAATGCACACGTTTACTTGCACATGTGTTAATATGTATGCTTACACAGTATTAAAAGACACTCAAAAATTAACGTCATTTACCATCAGCCACGGTGCCTTCAGTTGTGAGAAGCAGATCATAGAATGATTGAAAATAGTTTTGCATTTACCTTTTTAGTAAAAGGCGAGCTTTTAAGCCTGAGAAATCACCGCGTAAATGCACACGTTTAATTGGACATGTGTTAATATGTATGGTTACACAGTATTAAAAGACAGTGAACAACGTCAGTTACCTTTGTTCCCGCGTTTGATAAAAGGTGAGCTTTTAAGCCTGAGAAATCACCCCGTAAATGCACACGTTTAATTGCACATGTGTTAATATGTATGCTTACACAGTATTAAAAGACAGTCAAAAATTAACGTCATTTACCTTCGTTCCCGCGTGTGACTCGTGCTGTAAATCTCTTCCTTGTTTTCAGTTCACGTGATTACGTAGGAGGCGTGATGACGCGATACGTGACTCCGCCTCCTCCATTACAGTGTATGGACAAAAAATATGTTCCAGTTATGACCATTACGCTTTGAATTTCGAAATGAAACCTGCCTAACTTTTGTAAGTAAGCTGTAAGGAATGAGCCTGCCAAATTTCAGCCTTCCACCTACACGGGAAGTTGGAGAATTAGTGATGAGTGAGTCAGTCAGTCAGTCAGTGAGTGAGTCAGTGAGGGCTTTGCCTTTTATTAGTATAGATACAGGTTTGAATCCAGAATGAAAACGAGAAACTAGATGTAACTTTTTTTATTTAGAGATAAAGGTATGAACACAGAATGAAAACGAGATGTTAGATGGTATTTTTATTTATTAGAAATACAGGTATGAACACAGAATGATAACAAGAAGTTAAATGTAATTTTTTTATATAGAAATACAGGTTTGAACACAGAGTAAAAACGAGTCGTTAGATGAAGATGAAGGCGCGATTCCAAAATGCTTGTTCCACATAATTTTTTCTTCGTTCCGGAATCAACTTTTTCCACGATTGTTCTCACTTTTTTTTGTTCATCTCAAAGAAAACTTTGAGAAGCACTATGAAACCCAAACAATATGGTATCCATACATAACACAACTACCCACGCGGAATCTTGGTGGAGCACTGACTCAGAATTCAGCTATGTGTATGATGTAATAATAATAATTCATTACATTTATATAGCGCTTTTCTCAGTACTCAAAGCGCTATCCACACAGGGAGGAACCGGGAAGCGAACCCACAATCTCGCCTACACACTCGCCGAGATTCCCTGAGACTAGAAATTTCACAACAGATTGTCTCTTTCTTTGAGACAACCTGTTGCAGGGTTCTCGAGACTCGCAGAAAGTGTAGGAACAGCAATAAGTATTTTTTGCATCTCAGTATTATCTTCGATGCCCATATCTGGTCAAGGAAACTTTCATTATACTGAGATTTACACTTTGTTTAGCATGATGTTCTATGAATGTTTGTCCGGGCTCACACAAAGTATTCGTTATTCTGAAACTTTTGTTACTATGGTATTGGCTGTAATGGGATTTAACCTGTATATAGTGTGTGTATGTATTTGAGTAAATAATTTTTGTACAATTAAAAAATAAAGCATATGTTAAATGTTCCTCTTGAGGGGTTGCATATAATTTCACATAATATTGATAAATATTTTGAAATATATGTATCGATTTTTGCATTTATTTATATATGGTGATGAATAAATATAGTTTTGTTGTCTTGTTTTAGAGAACCACGTTTTGACACTTTCCAAACTTGACTTTTTTAAATCCGTTTTCCATCAGAAAAATCACCAATTGAAATCACATCTTGAATCTTAAGTTTACATTTTATTATTAATGGACACTGGCTTTCTGAGTGCAGCCCTACCATTGTTATCTCAACCTTCTATAGCCATTGTATGGAAAGAATATTCATAAATTTGATGAAATGTTAGATGGTTTCAAGAAAGCAGAAGGCTACAGCCTTGATTAGATTTTTGTAAAAAAAATTAAAAGTTTTTGTGGTAAGTGGGATTGCTTAGACACAATTTTTTCAGGCAGATATCATTTAAGTGTCACGCACGCAGTTCTTTTGGTATTTTTCACTTCATTGGTAATCAGTTTGTTGGAACCACATAAATATATAACATTTTCATGTTTTTTTTTTGCTTTATTGTGTTCTTTTTACTTTTGTGAATGTTAGATACTTCATGGTTGGAAAAACGTGGGGTTGTAATTGCCATTTGTTACAATTTTGCAAACTAGTCAGCTAGTGTAGGTGGTATTTTTGTAAAAGTGTTCTTTAGTGCTAAAATCTGCTTTTCCCATCTTCATACCCATTATTTTTCTCTGTCTTCTTTCCAGAAACCCAAAGAATTCCTGCCTCTCAGCAACACTCTCACTTGAGAAAAGTATCCGTGTCAGAATCAAATGTCCTCCTAGATGAAGAGGTCCTGACAGACCCTAAAATCCAGGCCCTGCTGCTCACTGTCCTTGTAAGAAACTTTAAAGTTATGGCCACTTTTAATTTTGGGTTTTTCTTTATTTTTCTTTCATTTATATTTTTTTTTATCACTGGAGTCAACTAACTTTGTACTTTAAAGTCAATTCGGCTAGGAAACTTTTTGTTTAATGATTGAGGTGCCATATATTGACCATGTATTTGTAGATTTTAGATTTTTATAATTTTCAGTATGCCTATGTGGAAGCATTTTCCCTAAATTTTTTTTTTAAATCTGTAATTATATGATAGGTTTTCTGATTCATATAGCTTATTTTAAATGATAAAATTTATATTAAAAATTTCCCGAGTCAATTATTTTAATAAAATGTTTTTAATCTATGAATCATGTCATGCCACGCAATGTATCTATTTAGGAATTGCTTCAGTGCAACTGAAAGGATGAAATATTTATTGAAGGTATTACATAAAAGATTGTTTAAAAATATATTTGAAAGTTATGACTGCAGAAGAAGTAAGAATGGCTGATTCTATAACCCCTCCCATTGCACTCACGTAGTATACAATCATGAAAGTATGTTATATGCATGTCCCGGATTATGAACCACAGTAAAAAAAAAATTTGTTTGTAATCGTTTTGCTATATTATGTAAGAAAGCATTGTTGAAAAAGATATGTTCTTTAGTATAGTAGCGCAAAAGGTTTGTTAATCTGCAAATTCTAAGCTAGTGTGCCTTTATTTTGAAAAGAAATCACACTTAGAAATATATTAATTCATAAAGATTGCATAACAGGGAGTATACTGTAGTATTTACTTGTACAAATTTTATCATTGTCGTGATAACCGTGTTTTGTTTTTTTAGGCCACATTGGTAAAGTACACTACAGATGAGTTTGACCAGAGAATCCTCTATGAATACTTAGCTGAAGCCAGTGTTGTCTTCCCAAAAGTCTTTCCAGTTGTGTAAGTTAATACATTTCTGTTCCCTAACGTGTTTGCATAGAAGGTGAATTTTCACATTAATGCAATGTATTTTAATAAGCTCACTTCCACTTTTGACGTCAGCACAATGTACAATAATTACAATTTTAAAAATAATATGAAAAATTCAATATCTACAGAAAATGTTATGTCGATCTTATACAGAGGAACAATAATGCAGTATACATAGAAGTATAGGTTTAGTTTTAGCATGCTTTTAAGTCCAAATTCTAAATGTTATAACTTTTATTTGGATTAAAGTTGTCTGAAAAATAGCTCAAGAATATTTAAAATAGATATAAACCTCCTCTGCCATAAAGCAAACTATTTTCATTATACTTTTTACATCACACTAAAAATTAATTGAAGATTTAAATGCTCAAAAAGAAAAATATAAAGATCATATTAATATTAGTTCACATAAAGTAAAAAATGGAAATATGCTGTTCAGTACTAAAATGTTTGTGGTCAAATTCAAAGGCCCTGTCGGAATATAATTTGAATGTCTCTGGAAAAAAATATTTGGAGGCAAAAGCTGATTGTGAAAAATTGTTTTAAAGCGCCACAAACTAATTATCAAATTTTATAATGCGTTCTGATTTGCTCTTATTGAGAATGTGAAAATAAAAAAGGAGTCAATTAAATTTATACCTTGATTGTAATCAAGTTGCTTTAACTTCAAATTACACAATTTATCATTAAAATGCAACATTCAGTAGATCCAGTTACATAATTTGTAAAGCAATTTATATAAAGTGACCATGCATATTCTGCACTCAGGGTCCAAAAAGCTACACGGCTAAACATAAAAATAAATCAATGACTGTGTTTACAAAAAAGTTAATGATGTTATCAGAGTTTCATGTGTGTATTACAATCAGTATGAATTGTGTCCAGTTCTCCTTCCTCAGTAACTTAGTATATACACTGTGAATTCCATTATTGTGAAGGACTGTGCTTTCTAAAGTCCTTTGAAGGCTTCAGTTTTGACAAGCATCAATGCAAAGTACTTCATGCTTTGCAAAAAGTAAAAATAATAATGTGAAACACCACACTGCTTCCTGTGTACCGTTAAAGTCTTATTAAAAACATCAGTTTATTTAGCAATTATTGGTCACCTGAAAGAGAAGTATTCAGTTGAAAATAAAAGAACATTATGAGGCAATACATAATTATAAGTGTAATCTGTCTGTCTGTTTTTTTCTCCAGTCATGAAAATCATCTGATCTGATTTTCATTAAATTTTGTATGTGTGTTGCCATTGGTCCAACTTCAAATAATGGATATGTGTCATGTCTTGGAGAGAGGCTGTAATGGCACAGAAGCAACCAAAAAAAACAGTGCTGATGCATACCTACAATTCCTAACAGGCAGCAGGAGTGTGCTAATGATAATAGGAGGATACTTTCAGCAAACACAAACTTTTATATCTGCCAAAGCAACATCTCATCTGAGAAGGCAGATACAGTGGAACCTCGGTTCACGACCATAATTTGTTCCAAAACTCTGGTCGTAAACCGATTTGGTCGTGAACCGAAGCAATTTCCTCCATAGGATTGTATGTAAATACAATTAATCCGTATGTAAATATAATCTGTATGATATATATTTTTTTTTTAAGTTTTAAAGCACAAATATAGTTAATTAAACCATAGAATGCACAGCATAATAGTAAACTAAATGTAAAAACCTTGAACAACAGAGAAAACTAACACTGCAATAATTTGCGCTATAGCGCTACCAACCGCTGGCTAAAAACAGTTTTTTTTTAATGAGTTTTAAGCACAGGGAAAAAAATGAACATTTGAAAAAATCCGTAATTTAATAAGCCACCAAGAAAAGTAACATTGCAACAATGCACACTACGAACCGATCGCTGTAAACAGAAGTGAAAACAAAATCAAGCCCAGTGCATTCTTTAACTGCCTTCCTACCTTAAGCGTCCAGCCCTCTCTCTCTCGTGCTGCCTGTGTGTGTGTGCGTCTGTCTCTCTCTCTCTGCTGCCTGTGTGTTTGCACGTCTCTCTCGCGCGTTGCCTGTGTGTGTGCGCGCGTCTCTCTCGCACGCTGCCTGTGTGTGTGCGTCTCTCTCGCGCGCGCTGCCTCTGTGTGTGTGTGTGTGTGTGTGTGTGTGTGTGTGTGTCGTGCTCTCTCGCTCGCTCTCTCTCTCTCTCTCTCTCTCACGCTGCACAGGAAATGCACAGGGAGGAAATGCACAGGGAGAGACTGAACATGTACAAACCGAAAGGGAAACTGCCTTGTTCGTGAACCGAGGCAAAAGTTTGGCAAACTTTTTGGTTGTAAACCGATTTGTACGTGTACCAAGACGTTCGTGAACCGAGGTTCCACTGTACATCATATTTTCCTCAACTGATTTGGGCAACAGTTTCATTGCCATGGTAGAGTGCAGTTTTTATCTACGAGTACATTTTTTTGTCTCACTGTTAGTGCTTTTTAGCCATGTTGAATTTCTAAAAGGCAGTTTTACCCGTTTTATTTTCATCTAGACCTTTCTTAGAGAATGTATGGGTCCAAGGATGTATGGTTGCTGTGAAACCCTTAAGAAGTAATATTATTTCATTCAACCCCCCAAAAGCTTCTAAAACTCCAAAAACATCCCTTAAGTGAGTTTCGCAGTTGTAAAATTACACAGGAAATTGTAAAACAGCAGCAATCCGGTGTATATTGGTGATAACATTTTTATCAATGCAAAGTCTTACATTTTTGAAAAAACCTACTGTTGTACCATTACTAAAATCGTGATAGAGATGAGCTGCGATGAAACAGCAGAAAGCACAATATTTTATGCATTCCAAGTTGCAGTTCAGAATATAGTGGAAGGAGATCTCCTTAGACATTTATGCAAGTCTGTTTTATGGTGAGGCAGTTATAATTTGATGCTAATGCAGTAAATCCATATTGAATGAATCAATTTGTATTCATCTATATAACATTTTACAATACTGTCAGATGGTGCTGTCTCCTATAATAATCATAGAGAGATCTGCAGCTGTGTCTGTGAAGTGAGAAGTGAGGTAAAGAAGTGAAATGGGGGCTTTTGGGGACTTTGTTGTTTAACTTGTATGTCATAATTAGCTTAAAATAACTTCAGGTTTACAGGTAGCAAAAACTAAGGGAAATTCTCAATCATCCATTTTTTAACTTGTATAACTTACTAAAAATAGCCATCAAGCAATGTGGAATAAAAGAATAAACACAGCTATTGAGAGAGGCAAGTACAATAGCATTTGAAAGTGGCAAACATGAGGCAGATGAAATTGAGGGATAACACCACAGCATTGATATGAAAGAGAGAAAGGGAAAGACAGTATAGGTAGTCCTGAAACCGCACTGAACCATCATGCTATGAAAGTGTAACGCCACCATAAATGTGCCTTAGTGAAGAAGAGGACAACAAAGGTAACATCATGGAAGCACATACTTCTAAAGAATGACTCACTTGGATTAAGAAGAATGAACTCTTTAAATTTCATGGACATCTCCTGGTTATATTAAAGCCAAGCCCACTTTCACGGACATCCGATTTGAATCATTACTGTTGCATGTTTTCTTATACTTTTGACTTCTAGCATATAACTCCAGGTGTCTCTGCAAATAAAAATAACTGGTGATTAAATTAAAGTTTGAATATTTCCTTACAGAAATTTACATTGTTAATTGATAACAAGTGTGCTTGTTCAAGTGATTCGTTATTTGTATAGGTACTGATCTGGCCTTATTTCAGTATGTCAGTTGCATGTTTCTATAGATGTGAACTATACTTATTCGGTTACAACTGTGAAGCCCTTTCAGGGGTAAATGGAGTAGCCAACTTCTGGACCCTGCTAAGGTTTTGAAGCTGAACTTGCCAGCATTGGCCGTTCTGCTCTGTTTGATTTAGGTAGCCCTTTCAAAGGTAACTTATATAGTAAGTCCCAACAGGAGTGCAGCTCTTCATCTTTGCTCAGGCATTCTGAAGTTGCATTGTATTTGAACTGTAACTTAGGGTGATGACAGGCTCTTAGTCACTTTTGCGTTTCAAACATAAGGTGATGAGTGAATGTTACACAGATAAGTAAATACTGCAGGTTGTATGTGTAAATCAAGGCTAATAATTCAAGCATTTCCAGTATTAAGTTTTCTACCAGTCGAAAAAACATTTTAGTTTAAGTACCTTTCGTGAACACTTTCACACAGCAAAAAGTACCTGATTCTAATTTTAGGTACTTGATTCAATAATAAAAGTAGGGATTTACTAAGCTTTTCAGTAGGAGAAAATTGCACTTCTGTTGATTTAAGTGTTTTTTTATATAAGGTAAATCAGCCATATCGGCATTATTGGAAAAACAATCAAAAATCCATTAATCCAAAAAATAAAAAGGTAGACATTTTTTTACCGCTGTTCTTGATATCAAAACAAAAAAAAATGTACTTGCGCTTGGTATCTTATGTTTTTCAGAGTACCGATGGTTATGCATCAGAAAATTAAAACAGGAACTGAAATTAAATGAATGAAATAATAATTAAATAAATAAGCAACAGAATACATTTATTTTGTTGACACATTTAACCATTTATGCTCACATATCATTTTGTTATTATTTATTGTCACATTTCCAATATATTTACTGTATACTTTTATTTATTTCATTCTGCAAGAATAAAAAAAGTTATACAGAATATAAGATAGACTTTTTATACCTCATGGAGACCTGGCAGCATCATATTGATTTTTTTCATGTTAATCAAGTAGCTCAGTTGGGGTTTGTTTACAATCTGTAAATCATGTTCCTCATGGAAGGGAGATGGTCTCACATTTATGTGTCATGATAATATAAAGCTCCTCTTTCCCTTCCTGATCAATCTTCTTTTGAACTACTAGCAATCAAACTCTGTGGACCGTCACCTACAATTTTAGCTGTTTGGTACAAACCCAGAAGTGCATTGTCTTCTAATGTCACCCTTATTAATAATTTTAACCTTTAATTTGATATTTCTTGCATTGTGTTCAGCGACAACTTTAATGCAGTGCTTAATTGTTTTGATTTAATCCAATACATGTGTCAACCTCCCAGCTCATATTCTAGACCTAGTGTTTTGCTCTGGTATTTGACACTTACTTGCTGTTCTAGATTTCAAAGTTTCAGTATGTCATTTCACTGCTCCCTGCTTTACACCTGAACTCCGTCAGCCCAAGGCCATGGGTCAGCAGTTGGAGCTTTTACCAGAAAAGACTGGGCTTATTGTACATAATGCGATGTACTCAGACTACATACTTCATTACAAAAATTATCTCTGTACTGCTGAAACTGTACATTATTCAAATATCATTAGTGTAGGTGAAAAAACACTTTTTTCTTCAGTAAATGGTTTAATCAAGCCACCAGAATTCACCACTTAATCACAACCTTTCTGATGAGTAATGTTCTGCTTTTTTGGAATTTTACAGTTCCAGATTTGCAAATCTTCATCAGGTGTTGGCTACTAGTCTTATTAGTCTGGAGAGAGACTGTTTTTAACCATTGTCTTGGTTCCTTAACATATAAGGACCCCACTCTCAGTGTTCAGTCTATCAACTGAAGATCATATGTCTGAGTTTATAAGTAAATCCTGTTCCTCCAACAGCCAAATGGATCCCATACCCACCATTCTTATTAAGGCTTGCCTGGCATGTATTACAGCTATTATAACAAATATAATCACTGCCTCTCTTTCTACTGTTATAGTCATCCTCTCATTAAGAACTTCCTCAATAACACTTATTCTGAAAAATCTTGGCTCAGATCCTGATGACCTCGATAATTAACGGCCTATTTCCAACTTTCCATTTGTTTCCAAAATTCTAGAGAAGATATTTACCAACCAGCTTCATTCCTTTCTTACAAAAAAAAACCTCTTTGAACCATTTCAATCTAGTTTTCTTTCTAAACACAGCACAGAAACTGCTCTGGTCAGCATCACCAACAGCCACTTCCATGCTGCTGAGATTGGACTATTATCTTTAATTCTTCTCACTCTTAGCTCGGCCTTTGATACAGTATTGCACCAGTTACTTCTGGAACATCTGGCTAGTGTTGGGGTTTGTGGCCCTGTTTCCTCCTACCTTACTGACAGGAGGCAATTTGATCAATAAAGAAAGCCCTGCAGTTACTGCCAGATTCAGTTTTGGTGCGACTCCAATTGATCATCTACTTTATACCTGTTGGCAGCATCTTCAGGGCATTCAGTTTCACTGCTGTTTATCTAACAGGCCTACCTTCATTCAGCCTTTCAATATTCTCACTGCCTGGCTCCATGACTTAAGGACATAGATGACCAAAATATTTTTTCTCCATTTAAACATCAGTAAAACAGAGGTTCTTCTTATTGGTTCTAAATCAACACTTGCAAAGATGAACAGTTTTTTCTCATTTAATTGATAATGCTATTATACCCATTTCCAGGTAGATAAAAGAGTCTAGGTATCATTCTGTACATTGCCCCTTCTTTTTCTTAACAAATAACATTTCCATTTTTGAAATGTTTCTGGACTAAGTCCTCCCCTCACATAGCATAGCACTGAACGTTTGATCAGTGCTTTGGTTATGTCCTGCATGTACTACTGCAATGCCATTCTCTGTGTTATTCCTAATGAAGTAATTCATTGGCTGCAGCTCGTACAGAATTCTGCAGCCAGAACAATTACATGTTCCAAGTCTACTGATCACATCTCACCACTACTCTTTCAACTTAATTGGCTCCCTGTGCCTCAACAAATACATTTTAAAATATTGTTTTTAATGTTTAAAGCCCTTCATAGTGTTTCCCCTACCTAACTCACTGACCTTCAGCTGACCAACACTCCCTTTCGTTCCCTCATCCTAATCAGCAAGTTTACTTTTTGTCACATTAAACTCTGCATCATGGATGCTAGAGCCTTCTTCCACACTGCACCTATTCTCTGGAACTCTATTTCCTCTCACATTTGCCAGCTGGACTCTACAACACAATTGAAAACCATTGTAAAAACTTATCTGTTTAGGCTGGCATTCTCTCTTTGTGTACAAATGCTGGAAAGCTCAAGACTTTGTTTTATTATGTTTAATTTTACTGGTGTCATTTTGTTTGCTATTTTTAATTTTTGTCAGGTGACCTTGAGTGTTTTGAAAAGTCCATTTAAATAAAAAGTGCTGTTATTATTACTATTATTATTATTACTACTACTACTGTTCATTATCGGTATTGACTGTCAAAAAATGGCATTGGTGCATCCTAATACTAATAATACTCTTAAATAAAATTATTAATAGATTGCTACTGTCAGGCACAGTTTCTCATCCGTTATCGTTGACATCAGATCTTGAGGCTATTATGATTAACATTTATACCAGAGAGCAATTTGAAATGTACCATTTTCTTTTTAAAGTACTTGAAAAAGTAGTAGCCTTACAGCTTCAATCTCAAGTTAATCACATAATACTGTTTGGCATTTAGAACAGTTACTATACAGAAAATACATTAACCCATTTTCTTCAATACATTGAATGTGTTTGGATGGTCTAAATTCTACAGGCAACTATTGGCAGCATTAATCTATTACACAGGCATGAAAATTATGCATTGTTATTTTTCATGATTAGATTTTAGATGAAGTGTCCATAATAAGAAAGAAAAAGACATTCTAGTAATTGGTATGAAGAAGGTATTGTTACTTTGAATCTGGAGTCCAAAGTATTAGTCCACCTCATATGCTGTATAAGAAACCTGTTTTTCTTTTTCTTTTTTTCACCAGCTAAGAGATACAGGGAACATGTGGTATTTATTTACTATGCCAGATAGAGAGGAGTGAATTAGTGCATTTATTTTAAACACAATCGAGGATTGCAGTGTCATTTTTCCAAGCTGTTTAAATTATTCTGTTTGCAGCTTTCAGTTAATTTCCTATTTGTATGTCTCTACATAGAGCTGACTTTGAATTCCTTCTATCTCACCTATAAAACTTTATATGTTTCACTACACAACAAAGTTTTTGCTTCTTGAACACTTTTGGGTTTTTCTTATAGATTTTTGGGTGCTGATCACAAATATCACATCAAAATGTACCCATCACATATCGTTTCAGTTTTGTCATGATTTTTTCTTATATTTGTATCCAAACATCTTCGCTCCCGTAAGTGACTTATCAACAACGGTTTGTGCAGCATGGGCATGTCCAAGCATGGAATCAGGCCAGGTTGGAAGCTGTTCTGTAGAAGTTGACATCCTGGGCAGGTCTGAATGAGCCTGATGCTGTCTCAGCATGCTATAAAGGTGGCTTGCATACACCGATCCTGCTCATTTGGTTAATATAGATAGTCAGTGTGTATGTATAGAATCAGTATAGTAAAGTATAGTATACACTTGTGCCTCAGAGACGTTGAATGACTACTCTTGTGATGAAAGCTTATCATCTGTATTTTGGCTGCAAAATTGGTGATCAAGACAAGGAATGGGCGCCTCAAATTTGCTGTGCACCATGTGCTGTCAGTCTGAGAGCCTGGCTCAGAGGCACTTGAAAGATGATGCCGTTTGCTGTTCAGGTGATATGGCAAGAACAGAAAGACCACGTGACAGACTGTTACTTCTGTTTGACTAATGTGTCTGGTTCTTTGCCAAAAACAAGAAGTCAATTGAATATCCTAATGTGCCTTCAGCAATGAGATCCATGCCACATGACGACAGTTTTCCAATTCTGAAACAACCATAGGATTGGACCTTAGACGAACCAGATGAAGAAACTGCAATGCAGCGTACTGACAGTGACATTGACCCGGATTTTGAACCGTTCTCATCAGGTGATCCACATCTGATAACACAGTCCGAATTGAACGATTTGGTCAAAGATTTGGGTCTGTCACAAGCAAAAGCCGAGCTGCTGGGTTTGAGACTGCAGGAATGGTGTTTGCTGTCACCAGGTACGAAAATTTCTGTGTTTCGAAGCCGACATCATGATATAACCAAATTTTTTGCACAAGTCGACAGTCTCTGTTTCTGTTGCGACATTGAAGGATTGTTCTCGGCCTTGGGTTGTGATGACAACCCGGAAGAGTGGTGTGTCTTCATTGATTCGTCAATGTTAAGCCTGAAAGCTGTTCTGCTACACAATGGCAACATTTATCCTTCAGTACCTGTTGGCTATGCAGCACACATGAAAGAAATGTTCGAGAATATGGAACTGCTGCTGAAGCACGTCCAGTATAGCAGGTACAACTGGAATATCTGTGGAGATCTTAAAGTCGTTGCTCTGTTACTAGGACTGCAGCTCTGCTATACAAAGTACTGTTGTTTCATCTGTGAATGGGACAGCCGTGTCAAAGAGTCGCACTATTCTCGACAGAACTGACCACTCCGTTAAAAGTTAGTTCCAGGACAGAAAAATGTGGCACATGAATCACTTGTCGACCCGGCAAAGATATTTTTGCCTCCTCTTCACATAAAACTGGGACTCATGAAGAATTTTGTGAAAGCACTGAACAAGGAAGGCGAAGGTTTTCGTTATTTAAGACAGATGTTCCCAAGAATAACTGACGCCAAGATCAAAGAGGGCATTTTTGTTGGCTCCCAGATCAGACATGTTATGAGTGACAAGTGGTTTGAAAATCTGTTAGTTGGGCTGGAAAAAATTGCCTGGAAAGCCTTCAAAGACATTGTTGACAATTTTCTGGCCAATTACAGAGCCCCAAACTACATTCAGCTGGTAGAAAAACTTCTCAAAGCATACAAGACAGTGAAATGCAACATGCCACTCAAGATTCATTTCCTCCACTCACACTTCTTCCCCGCAAATCTCAGTGCTGTCAATGACGAACACGGTGAAATGTTTCACCAGGACATTGCTACGATAGAGAAACAATACCAGGGCAACTGCAATCCGTCAATGCTTGCTGACTACTGTTGGACACTGCAACGTGATGCACCAGACATTGAATACAAAAGAAAATCAGGAGCAAAACACCTTTAATTCTGTTGAATTTAATAGCTTATGCGAAACATAAACGTAACTAAACTAAACATTATTGTCAGTAAACATATACTGTAAATGTCAATTTCTCAGAATTCCTACATGATGCAGTAAAACCAAAACTATATTTTTGCATACCCAGTAGGTACCTGTCACAATCAGCAAAAACTTTTCAGGGAGCAAGACGTTTCAAAAAAATTGTTGTGCAGTGTTTTGGACTGTTTAATTAATTAAACATAGTATTACCTACATCACCAAATTTACCTAATAATCAGAAGAAACCAAACTTCTAAAAAAAATTTTAGGATAATTAATTTTCTGGAAGTTCAATCTTATTTGTAGGAAGTTGAAGCTGTAGCTACATGATCCTTAAGCGTTGGAATGACGTAGTGTAAGGGCTTACCCTTTATTCACAGCACTTAAGTCCAGACCAAAATACATACTACTTAAGTCTATCATACCCTTATTAGAGTTGCTGATTAAGCAGTTTATATTGAAAATTTGTTTGTTAGTTGTTCACTGAAATATGAAGTTTGGCAATCATTATTAATTATCATAGATCCACTTCCATTTCTCAGAATCCTACTGTAGCACTTGGTGCTGTTGCTACAGTGCTGTGCCAAGCATCCAGTCCATGGAATGAGTCGTTTTAACTAGAATCCTTAGCACTCATTGAACAGTTAGGTGCTCATCAAACTATGTATGGATGGCTGCCTGCAGAATCGTCATATTTATTAGTTTTGCTTTATTTTCAGCCACAGCCTAATGGACTCAAAGATAAATACTCTCCTGTCACTGTGCCAAGACCCAATCCTTTTGAATCCAGTGCATGGGATCGTTCAGAGTGTTGTATACCATGAGGAATCACCACCACAGTACCAGCCTTCATATCTTCAAAGTAAATATTTATGGAGTTCTGTTAACAAATAAAGTTCTGTGTATTCTAAATTTAATATTAACATAATATAACATTAATAGACAATGATACAGTATTATCTATTTGTTTTATAGGATTGCAGTTCTTGAAAATTCTTGTTGATAAATGCTGCCTCTAAATGAGATTAACATATTTCTTACTGCAGGTTTTGGCTTTAATGGACTGTGGAGGTTTGCTGGCCCCTTTTCCAAGGTATGAATTTTCTCCTTAACTAAAAACACTATAGGAGTAGAGTTATGTTTGTTGTTAGCCTTTATTAGAGAAATGAGTTAATTATTTAGTATTCAAATGCAAAAACATCTTAAAATGTTTTTAAAAAATGGCATTTTAACTTGTTTCTGAATGTACTTCAAGGTTATAGTCAAAGGCATTTTTGTTTTACCTTGAAAAAGAAAAACCCTGGTTCCACCCTCAAATTCCTTAGCAGCTTGACCAGATTGTCACATCAGTTTGACTCAGTAGCTCAAGAGAAATGCTAGAGGAGATTTAAGATGATGACCATATGCCCATGGACCTTTCTCATGTGTAGCGAATCTACATTCACGGTCAAGTTATTTTCTTCCAATGCTATGCACTTTTGAGATCTCCAACCGACTGCATCATTGGTCATCTGTTCTTTACAATATGTAAGAAAATGTCTTTCAGGTAATAAAAAGCCCAGATATTCTCAGGATCCAAATATATTTGTCCTAGTTGTGACAGTGCAACCACAAGCCAATTTAGGACCGTTGGAAAGTTCAACTCTGGATCAGAAAAACAGCTGTGTAGTTCCCCTCACCTGACAGAGTGTAGTTAGGGAAAAAAAAGATGACACACCGTGATAACAAAGCAAATACTGAAGTTACACTCTTTTGTAAGTGAAAGAAATAAGCATTCATGGAAAGTCATCTGTCATGTCAAGTGGTGTAACAATTGCATTTTCTTGTAAAGTCATATTTCCTGCCATTTTTTTCTCTTCCAGAAAGTTTTTATGAGAAAACTTTCAAAGTGATTATAAGATGGTCTGTGGCCAAAGTCTTTAGAATAATTGAGTTGTAACAAGGAGGAAGATACTGTACATTGGGAACTATCATATTTGATATGCTTAGATCAACAATTTTGCTCCATTAATGGGAAACTGAAACTCTTCCTGTTAGAATTACCAGCAAGAGAAAATGTTCATTTAAAATGTTTACAGTCCACCATATTCTTTAGTACATAAAAGTTATGTTTGCAATGACAATTTCATCAAACCCTGCGCAGGAGATCTCTTTCTACCAGCTTGTTTTATATTGCCCATATGCAACACTTATGAAGAGAAGTTAAAGAGTATCAGTAGTTGATTGCATTTTTCACAAGACTTACTGTAAATCTGGCTGTGGTAGTATTCCTGTTAAAAGAATTAACAGTTTGTTTTTTTAGCTCACAAATAGGACATACACGTTAATGTATTGAAGATGAAATGTGAAATGTATCTCTTATCTTCTTTGTTTTTTTTTCTGTATTAAGTCTCATTTTAATACTTTGTGGACATTTTTATGTTAAGGGAGCTTGTTCCTTTCTCTAACTATGTCAATAATGTTCAAACAAGGTATAATTTTAGAACACAGTCATGGACTAGTAATGCAGAAAATTTCAAAAACTGTTCGAAAATAGTGGTTTCTCATAAAAGCAAAATGATGGTTAATGGTTATGTGACAGTTCCACATCTATTCTAACCTTTGATATGCTTCAGGAGAACATGAAACAAATAACAATTCTTGGGAAGCTATGATTTATTCATAAATCACTACACCCGAGTTTGGTGGAGGAAAAAACATCCACCCAACTGCCACATACCAAACAATGATGAAATTACTAGCATTTGTAATAGGAAAGCACCTACTGCTACACAAATGATCAGGTAGAATGTACTAATAACAGTATGTCAAGAGCACGGTGTTCCACATGTGGATCAGGTTAAGACCAGGTAAAATATAAGAGCTTATCAATGCTGTTTAAGGACAATACAGTTCCAAAACTCTGGTCGTGACCCGAAGTAATTTCCCCCATAGGTTTGTATGTGAATACAATTAATCCGTTCCAGACCGTACGAACTGTATGTAAATATATATTTAAACATTTTTAAGCACAAAAATAGTTAATTACACCATAGAATGCCCAGCATAATAGTAAACTAAATGTAAAAACATTGAATAACACTGAGAAAACCTTACGTAGCCTTACGAACCACTCGCTGTAAACACTTTTTTTTAATGAATAAAAAAAAGGGAAGAACATCCATCCATCCATTTTCCAACCTGCTGAATCCGAACACAGGGTCACGGGGGTCTGCTGGAGCCAATCCCAGCCAACACAGGGCACAAGGCAGGAAACAATCCTGGGCAGGGTGCCAACCCACCGCAGGACACACACAAACACACCCACACACCAAGCACACACTAGGGCCAATTTAGAATCGCCAATCCACCTAACCTGCATGTCTTTGGAATGTGGGAGGAAACCGGAGCGCCCGGAGGAAACCCACGCAGACATGGGGAGAACCTGCAAACTCCACGCAGGGAGGACCCGGGAATCGAACCCAGGTCCCCAGATCTCCCAACTGCGAGGCAGCAGCGCTACCCACTGCGCCACCGTGCCGCCAGGGAAAAACATGAACATTTGAAAAATCTGTAATTTAATAAACAACCAAGAAAAGTAACATTACGAACCGATCGCTGTAAACAGAAGTGAAGTGGAGGTTAAAATCCAATAGAAAAAAGTCTTCATTAAGTACAACAAGGTTAAAACAATGCTCGAATCAGTCTCTTTAAAAACAAGCCCGGTGCATTCTTTAACTGCCTTCTCAGCCTTACATGGCCAGCTCGCTCGCGCTCTCTCTCACTCGCTCCTGCACAGGGAATGCACAGGGAGAGACTGAACACGTGTGGAAATCATCGGCGTGTACAAACTGGAAGGAAAACTGGCTTGTTCGTCACCCGAGTGTGTGGTCGTAAACAGGTGCAAATGTTTGGCAAACTTTTTGGTCGTACCCAATTTGTACGTGGTTCGAGATGTTCGTGACCTGAGGTTCCACTGTATGCATATAAAATTATACAGCAAATACTTCATACAATTTTAAAAGAAAATATTCACTAACATAGCACCTAGTTACGTCTTTGGTATGCGGAATGCACAAAGAACAGGCATACATTACTCTAATAGTGCTAAGGTGGGCATAAGCTTTTTTGTACTCACACATAGAAAGCAACTTGACATTAGGTTTACAGAAGATAACATTCAGTCAGATATTTTCTCAAATGATAAGAGAAGTCTGTTATACTACAATTCTGAGTATTTCACATGGCATGACATGTCTGTAAAACAGACACATGTAATAATGCAAGGCATCACTTAGTAACTAATTTGTGTCATCTCATCATCAGGAAAACATTGTGCATGCTAACGATACATTAAATTGAAGATACTCTGAAGCTTACAGTATTCTCATCAAAATGACACTGACGATAACCAAGACTTTATATTGCTGTCATCAGAACTCCTGTTCAGAGAAGGGTATCCTCAGTTATAGTTTTAAACTAGAATGTGGTTATCAGGGACTTATACAATGGAAAAAAGAAAATTCTATAATTGATTAAATAATTTTGGGCACAAGTACTACCGAGAGACTTTCACCATTACTAGTTCTTCAGAGTTTCCGACAAGAATCATTATAATCAAATTAAATAATGTCTTTCAGAGGTGCAGCCCTGTAAGGAACAATCATAGTGGCACGCCAATTGCAAGCAGTAGCAATAAATTCTCAGTACATGCAATTCTTCCAATTCAAGATTGCATAACTAACATTTCCCTCAAAAACTGTGGTGGAATCTCATGTTTCAGTCTCCCAGTCTTCTGTCCACTATCAAGCACCTTACCCAAATATAGGGAAAACTCTTTGTTTGTTTGCAACCTACATTAGCTTACTACATGCATGGACTTTGTTAGACAGGAATGGCCAACAGGATCAAAGTCAGCATGGCACAAAAGAATGATAGTGTACTGTTATTCTAAGCCATAGTCTAAGTTATTCTCTGGTTTAAGAAAACCATGCCTCACATTACCCCCTAATTGTCTGAACTAGGAATTATAACTTCCTTAAAATGTGTCCAAATTACAAGAAATGTCTTCACAAATTGCTTGCATTTAATAGTTTGAACAGTCTTCAGTGTTAGTCCTAGAGAATACATGCTGTAACAGCACATACTTTAAATACCTTTATACTGCAATTGTCCTTAAGGCTATTCTCCATAGGGACATAATCCTGTTCCTTTTGTTGTTTACAATAGTGATTTATAATGTATTTTTTACTGAACTTCTAAGTGAAGTTTTCTGCATACAATAGATTGAAACACGGCCAGTGGGAAAGGAAGGCTTAAATGAAGCGTAGACATAAGGTGTTTTTTTCCATATTGCCTGGATAATTTTAAAATGTCATTAGGGGAACATGGGATCTTTGGGAAATAATTGAGTGTGCAATTATGTCAGTAGCCTTTACACTGTTTTTTTTAGGAAACAAGATTTGAAAATATTATAATAATTTATCTATAGTCTGTAGAAATAACAGAACTTACCCTATTAGGGTATCTTGCACTCTGTTGACTGAAAAAATGCTCTACAATAAAATGTGGAAAAAAAAGGGTTGTGATCTTATAAGAGAGATAATTTACTCTTGTAACACAAAGTTGATACCTTTGTATTAGTATATTCAGCAGACGTCCTCTACAGACAGAAACTACAGCAAACCCACATTGAAATAAATTGGCTTTAGCAACATACATGATAAAGTGTCATTTATTATAAAAACTGCAGTTTATTGACAGTACTCTTTTTTCTTTTTTTTATAGTCCCAAATGTTTAGAATTTGTTATAGTATGAAGTGGTCCTTTATTAACTCTTATGGATATGCACATTTTAGCACAATTAATCACGTGCAGTTGTTTTTCAATATTAGTAGTATTTTCATATGTACAGAGTGCAATGAAATTCTTGCTTACATGTCCAACCAGCATGCAGCCTGTTGTCACTCTCTAGTGTGATGATAAAGAATGCATAACTATGTTTTATTTAAAAGAAAATACAAACCATTTGGTCTATTTTATTTGTCCTTTGTGGAACGTACTGTATATAATGAGATCAAATTTATTTGTTTTCTTGGGTATGCCCTGTTTCCAGGTAAAATATCAGTCTTGCTTAGAATGAATATGAAAAGGTATACTTTGTAAAGTCTACTGGACTTTATATTTTAGTACTGCTGACATACAACATCTCATTATAGCTACAGTAAAGTTCATTGTTCTTACTGAGTGATAAGTAGAGAACTCAATGACTTTTTAACATTATGAAAAAAGGAACATAAAGTGACTGAAATAGAAAAGGTAAGTGAAATACCACAGAATTTCCATCTTGTGTAGATCATGAAGAATGTGTACAGAGAATGTTGTTTCGTAACAGAAAGTAGCAGTTCAAGTATTCTGTGAAGCAAGTTTTTATTATTTATTCCTTACATTATACTGTTCATTATTTTATTCTTTGTTCAACAGCAAACACAGATTCCAGACTACGCTGAGCTAATTGTAAAGTTTTTAGATGCTTTGATTGACACCTACCTTCCAGGCATCGATGAGGAGGCAAGCGAGGAATCTTTGCGAACACCCACTTCCCCATACCCCCCTACTGTCCAGAGCCAGCTGAGCATCACCGCCAATCTGAACCTGTCCAACTCCATGACATCTCTGGCCACATCCCAGCATTCCCCAGGTCAGCATGCCTTTGACATGTTTCGACAGTGCAGTAGTGGGGTTGTATTAAATTTAGTGTAACAACATACTTTGAAACCTACTGAGAAGGTTAGAAGACTGGCCTTTGGATCTCATTTGGTAGTACTGAAAAAATCCAGTATTACCTGATAAAATGGGTTTGGAATTTAAATCTAAAATTTGTACTTTTATGTAAAGCAGTAGAACCAGCATGCTATCTTCCAGAGTTCTGTACATAATTCATTATCTACGATAGCTATGAATGTAACTTCTCATTTGTTTTCCTAAAATGTAGTTTCTTGCATTGTTTTGTCTTAAAAACTTGCCAAAAGACTTTTTTATATGACACCTTCTTTGTACTTTATTAAGAATGATTTTTGCTATTTGTATTCATGTTATTTTTTGTTTTTTTCTTTGGATTCCAGTTTTTTCATAACTCTTTTATTTAACTGTTAAAACATGCAAGGGAAATCTTATTTAAGAATGTCTGTGTGTCATAATGATAGGGTCAGACCGTTTGCATACTTTCTCAAAATAGAAAGTAAGGAGGGGTAGGAGCACTTCTGCTTGTGTGCAGCTGTGCTGCAATGCCCTAAACACACAGACCATGAAGTTCCATGTTCATCACAAATGTAATATTGAAAGCTAAATTGAGGAAGAAAGCAGAGTAGTTAAGGTTTGTTATAGTCAAGTAGTGGTAAACAATAAATATTAATGTTTTCGCTATTAGTTGTATGTTTTTTCCATATAACACAAGAGGCCACTAACCTAAGGTGCTAATAAGGCTGTTTTAATTGTGCCATGCTGAACCTCTTTTGTTACCCATTAGCTAAAGTAAGCACCCTGACTTTGACCATAGCTGTGTGTTACATGTAGATTGAACTAAAGGTTGCTGACTACAAGTGTTTATTTTTGTTACATAGAAATTACACTAAAGGTTTTGCTTTTTCTTTTCTTTAATTTTCTTATGTATATGTTTTTTGCACTTTATAACATTATGTGCACTTACTATCTGTCAGTTTTTTACATTGCAACTTAATTGGTCGTTTGGTTTACCCACATTACCCAATGTTTACCCATTTGAGATTCTCTAATGTTATTTGACAGAAAAATCCTTGTATAACTAAAGGCTATAGTGCTGTAATGAGCCGTGAATGTTCGATCAGCCTGTAGCCCGCAATTAGTGATAAAATATTTCAAATTAATAATTTGTTTCTTGTCTTGTTGTTTTGTACTGCAGATGCTCCTGTTGGTTGTAATTATCTAGATTTTGATTTGCTTAAAATAAATATATTTTTTTAATTTAAATTTTGTTTTTTTTTTTCTTGTCTTAACCATCTATCTGCAGCGATCAAATTGCAGACTTCTTTTTCTTATAATTTTGAGTGTAATTATAAATCTGCTTTGCTTTGAGGTATAACTCCTCCTTATTTCATTATTTAGAGGTGAACTGACCTTAAAAGTAAACTTCAGGAATGATTGGCAAATCACACAAATAATGCAAAGCAGCTTAAAACTGCCTGTCAGTTCCACTTAAGGAGTACATAAGAACACTTTAGCACTTAATGCATAACAGGTATCCCTTAAAACAGTTTACTGATTTAGTTAACTACAACATCAATGCTCTCCAATTAACCTTTGGTTCATTGTTAAAGCATTTACATGTTGTAATACTGAGAGCCCCAGAACTTCCATCCTAGAAATGTATTTTTAGTATGCTTTTAAGTTTTATGGTTCTTGGTTTTTTAAATTTTGCAATTGTTTTAAAATTATTTTTCTGTTTTCCATAATAATCATTATTCTTAGTTGAAAACTCAGTTTTGACTTCTTATACTGATAAACAAGGTTCATGTTTAGGATAATAAAGACTGTTGGTTGTGGGATGATAATAAAGACTGTTGGTTGTGGGATGGATGTTCACTGTTTACAGTCCTTCTCCCCTTTTTGTAAACTAAAATACAGCATTTTATCATATTTTCACATACAGAATGTCTATGTGTCATGCTTCAGTTTGGCAGTTGAAGTAGTCAATTATTACATTTTGTAAGTTCAAATAAACCCTAATGATGGTTACTTTGTGGAGGAATTCTCTGTTGTAGATATTGCAGGATAAATTTAAGATGCTATGTAAAAAAACTATAAGAAGAATTGGCAAGGTAGAACCTTCAAAGTTGATGTGAAGGTACACAGTTTTATGTTGTTTTCATTGATTGAGAATTGTGTAAACTAGTAAATGACTGAGAATAGCAGAATCCTTAGTACCAACGGCAAATATAAAAGTAAGCACAGTCATGTGTATGTTGGCTTATTTTATCGTGAGGAAACAAAAAATGACAAAGGAAAATCAGTTTTGTGTTGCATGTAACCTGATTTTATGTTTACCTCATTTTCAGATTTGGTATAATGCATTACTGAATTCATTCTGTTGTTATGACAGTTTTTCACAAGACATACTGTATATCTGGCTATGGTAATATTTCCGTTAGAAGAATTAATAGTTTGCTTACCATGAAAACACTGACACATTCAATACATATTTGATCATCCTTTTGTTTTCCATCTGTTTTTAGTACAGAAATATCTTCATTGTGTACATTATGTTACCAAATTTAAATACCCAGTGACTAAAATTTTCAGTCATTAGTTTATCAACTCTACCCTCTGATACTGCCATATACACTATTGAAATGCTTGTCTTATGAGTAAGTACATATCTGACTCCTTTACATGATTTGGTTGATTTTAGGATGTTTATTGTTTCAAATAATAACTCAAGAAGGAATTGTCACCGTTAAAAAATGACAACAACAACGTTGTTAATTTATATAGATCATTCTCATACCAAAAATCTAATTCAAAGTGCTTTACAAGCAGTAAAAGAAAGAATTACAGCAACATTTATTTATATAGCATGTTTCCATACAAACGATGTAGTTCAAAATGAATTATTATGAAAATACTTTTCAAGATGAAGAAAAAAGAAAAATATAAAAATAAGATTTGGCAATACTAAGCAACAAAGAATAAAGTAAGGTCCGATGGTCAGAAGGACAGAAAAAACAAAACAAAAAAAAAACTCCAGTGGGCTGGAGAAAAAAAACAAAATCTGCAGGGGTTCCAAGGCCACGAGACTGCCCAGCCCCCACTGGGCATTCAGGCTAACATAAATGATCTAAATCAGTCCTCGTGGTTTACAGGCTTCATGTGGAAGAATTAAATGATGATGGTCATGTGGACATCTGGCCTTCAATCCATCAATGTAGGGACTGCATGGTGCCTTGATCAGATGGTGGTGGCACAGATCACCACCACAGAAAACTGGATAAAGAACAGCAGAGAAAGTAAGGGTTAGTACGGATTGCGGTGCCATGATAAAAACGATAATTAAATGCATATTCAGAGTATCATGGTTACACTAAATTGAAGCTATAAGAAAGCCATGTTAAAATAATGGGTTTTTAGCAGTTTTGTAAAGTGTATTAGCCTGGCAAATTACTGTCAGTAAGCCTTTCCAGATTTTAGGTACATAACAGCAGAAAACTGCCTCACCATTTCTTTTAAGTTTAACTGTTGGAATTATAAGCAGACACTCATTTGAAGATCTAAGGGTACAATATGGAGTGTAAAGTGAGAGGCATTCTGAAATATAGGATGGAGAGAGATTATTTAAGGCTTTGTAAACCATAAGCAGTATTTTAAAGTCAATTCTAAATGACACAGGTAACCAGTGTAGTGACATCAAAACTGGAGAGATGGTTCTGGCAGCTGCATTCTGCACTAGTTGCAATCGATTAATGTCTTTTTTAGGTAGTCCTGAGAGGAGTGCGTTAGAGTAATCTAGTTGACTTAAAACAAAAGCATCTTGCAAAGTTATAAGGGATCTAATTTTTGGTATATTTCCTAAGTGAAAAAATGCTGTCCTAGTGATTTGATCAATATGTGATTTAAAATTTACATCAGAGTCAATAATTACCCCTAAATTCTTTACATCTGTCTTGACTTTTTAGCCTAATGGATCAAGTTTATGTCTAATATTCACATTATATCCATTTTGCCAATCACTAAGATTTCTGTTTTCTCCTTATTTAGTTTAGGAAAATTACTACTCATCCACTCAGAAACATAAGTAAAATATTGTGTCAGTGAGACAAGAGAGTCAGGGTCATCCGGAACTATTAATAAATATAGTTGTGTGTCGTCAGCATAGCTCTGGTAGCTTACAGTATGCCTTGAGATAATCTGATCTAATCGAAAAGAGCAATGGACCCAGGATAGATCCTTGTGGAACACCATACCGAATATCATGTGTCTTCGAAGTACAATTACCACAACTAACAAAGAATTTTCTACATGTTACAGTGCATGCGGAAAGTATTCACAGCACATCACTTTTTCCACATTTTGTTATGTTACAGCCTTATTCCAAAATGGATTAAATTCATTTTTTTCCTCAGAATTCTACACACAACACCCCATAATGACAATGTGAAAAAAGTTTATTTGAGGTTTTTGCAAATTTATTAAAAATAAAAAAATTGAGTAAGCACATGTACATAAGTATTCACAGCCTTTGCCATGAAGCTCAAAATTGAGCTCAGGTGCATCCTGTTTCCCCTGATCATCCTTGAGATGTTTCTGCAGCTTCATTGGAGTCCACCTGTGGTAAATTCAGTTGATTGGACATGATTTGGAAAGGCACACACCTGTCTATATAAGGTCCCACAGTTGACAGTTCATGTCAGAGCACAAACCAAGCATGAAGTCAAAGGAATTGTCTGTAGACCTCCGAGACAGGATTGTCTCGAGGCAGAAATCTGGGGAAGGTTACAGAAAAATTTCTGCTGCTTTGAAGGTCCCAATGAGCACAGTGGCCTCCATCATCTGTAAGTGGAAGAAGTTCGAAACCACCAGGACTCTTCCTAGAGCTGGTCGGCCATCTAAACTGAGCGATCGGGGGAGAAGGGCCTTAGTCAGGGAGGTGATCAAGAACCCGATGGTCACTCTATCAGAGCTCCAGAGGTCCTCTGTGGAGAGAGAAGAACCTTCCAGAAGGACAACCATCTCTGCAGCAATCCACCAATCAGGCCTGTATGGTAGAGTGGCCAGACAGAAGCCACTCCTTAGTAAAAGGCACATGGCAGCCCACCTGGAGTTTGCCAAAAGGCACCTGAAGGACTCTCAGACCATGAGAAAGAAAATTCTCTGGTCTGATGAGACAAAGATTGAACTCTTTGGTGTGAATGCCAAGCGTCACGTTTGGAAGAAACCAGGCACCGCTCATCACCAGGCCAATACCAACCCTACAGTGAAGCATGGTGGTGGCAGCATCATGCTGTGGGGATGTTTTTCAGCGGCAGGAACTGGGAGACTAGTCAGGATAAAGGGAAAGATGACTGCAGCAATGTACAGAGACATCCTGGATGAAAACCTGCTCCAGAGAGCTCTTGACCTCAGACTGGGGTGACGGTTCATCTTTCAGCAGGACAACGACCCTAAGCACACAGCCAAGATATCAAAGGAGTGGCTTCAGGATAACTCTGTGAATGTCCTTGAGTGGCCCAGCCAGAGCCCAGACTTGAATCCGATTGAACATCTCTGGAGAGATTTTAAAATGGCTGTGCACCGACGCTTCCCATCCAACCTGATGGAGCTTGAGAGGTGCTGCAAAGAGGAATGGGTGAAACTGGCTAAGGATAGGTGTGCCAAGCTTGTGGCATCATATTCAAAAAGACTTGAGGCTGGAATTGCTGCCAAAGGTGTATCAACAAAGTATTGAGCAAAGGCTGTGAATACTTATGGACATGGGATTTTTCAGTTTTTTTATTTTTAATAAATTTGCATAAACCTCAAGTAAACTTTTTCATGTTGTCCTTATGGGGTGTTGTGTGTAGAATTCTGAGGACAAAAATGAATTTAATCCATTTTGGAATAAGGCTGTAACATAACAAAATGTGGAAAAAGTGATGCGCTGGGAATACTTTCCGGATGCACTGTAAGTAAGACTCAAACCAATTTAAGACTTTACCAGAGAGGCCCACCCACTGACTAAAGCAATTTATAAGAATATTGTGATCAATGGGATCAAATCCCGCACTGAGATCTATGAGGATGAGAACAGATAAATGGCCTCTGTCTGCATTTACCTGCAAGTCATTTACTACTTCAACGAGTGCAGTTTCTGTACAGTGATTCATTCTAAAACTTGTCAAGAACAGAATATTTATTCAAGTGATCATTTAGCTGTGTAATGACTGCCTTTTCTAGAATTTTACTTAAGAAAGGCAGGTTAGAAATAGGTCTAAAATTTTCAAAAACAGAGGAGTTGATTATTTTTTTGAGCAGGGGTTTAACAACAGCAGCCTTAAGACAGTCTGGGAAGGCTCCCATATCTATGAATTTACTATGTCAAGAATACAATCAATTAGCACGACGGATACTTCTTTGCATAAACTTGTTGGAATTGGATCAAGGACGCAGGTGGCAGGTCTCATTTGAGAAATGATTCTATATAAATTGGGTAAATCTGTCCTTGTGAAAGAATTTAATTAGCTTAACATGGAATACCAAGGTTTAATAAGATCAGTATTGGGGGGATGTACTATATTATTTCTAATATCATTAGTTTTGTGATTAAAAAATATAGCAAAAGCCTCTGGACATTTTTGGAGGCATTCCATTGAGTGACCTGAGTTTAGCAAATTCTCAATTGTAGAGTATAAAACTCTTGGATTACCAGCATTGTTATTTATAATTTAAGAGAAGTAAAACCACCTCTGAAGACGGACTATGTTGTTGTATTCTGTTATTTTAGCCTTCAGTATTTCATAGTGGACAGTCAATTTAGTTTTTCTCCATTTATGCTCAGCTCTCCAACATGTTCTTTTTAAATCAGACACTCTTTGGGTCTTTCATGGTATAACAGTGCTGGAGGATTACAATTTCAATTTAAACAGAGAACGAAATACATCCATACATGCATTCACACACAATTTAAATGTGTTTTATTAATAGAAAGGTTCCTTGGCATAGCTTAAAAAACTTTTCTGCAGTGTCATACTCTCTAATGATTGAAATGCTTAAACATAGTGTCTAATGCTATGGTCAGTTTGCCCGGAAGGAGTGGAAAACAATGACTCCAGATTATGTGATTTTGGGAGAAAAAAACTTTTAGGGGTTCCAGTGCCAAAAGACTGCCCAGGCCCCACTGGATATTCTACAAAACATAAATGTGATAGAGTAGTTCATTATTATCAAGTTGTACTGGCTTAAAAGATTAGATAATTATGTCCTGGTGATAGTTGTCATTATTATCAACATCAAAGTTGACTTCAGAATACTTTGGTCAGAAGTCATTCTCTCTATTAAAACTTTTCTTCTCTTTCACTCCCTAATGTTCCATTAATGCCTTTCTCTGTATTCTATACTATTAACTATCTGAAAAGCATTAAAAACTCTTTCTATGCAGGTACTTTATTTTGCAAATGGAATTTGTATTCCTCCAAATCTTACTTGATGTGTCTCATTATAGTCCAGGTAATTTCTGCAGGTTTCCTTATATTGATTTATTTGGATGTGCTGTAGAAGTGAAACTTTCAAAGTGAGATTATTTTTTTATTCTAGTCAGAGGCAGCTGAGTACAAGTAAAGATTAAACTATTAATAATGTAGTGCACAAAGGAGAGATACTCAGAGGCATCTAAAAACAGATGACAAAGGAGAATGTTACAAGGCTGATACATTTTTAGAATTAACTCCATTGTTTCTATACCTCATTCATTTTAGACATGCATATAATAGAATTTACTGCTCTATACTGTACAAGTAAAAACAAAAAGACATTGCTATTATTTTTCTTTTTCTGATCTTTTTAAAAGTGTAACTAATTGCACCAATTGTTGAATTCCTCCTGTACCCTCAAATTGTTTTAAGCTCTCATCTCTCATGTAGATTCTACATCATGCCTCCAGTGTCGAGAAAGAGAGAAAAAATCCAGGTTAACATTAGGAATGGTTCTGGAGATTCTAGTGTGGGGACTTCAGGGCCACTAGGACCTGTACAGTATGTATGCTACTTGAATGTGAGCAGGAGAGTGCGAGAGTTACCCACTCATTGGAAGCATGTAGTGTTCTCCGGGAATCTAAAATGGAAATAGCTCATGTTTTTTCAAGAATGTGTGACCAGTCTGTACAGAAAGTGAGGCTAGGAAGGTTAATGTCAGATTCAGAAGTACTTCATGACTACTAGAGGGCACATAAACCCAGAAAGGAATACTTGAGACCATGCTGTCCCAATAATAGAATGAGCAGATGTGCAGTAAGCTCTTCTGAAGACATGCTTCCGTAAGAGTTTACAGGAGGCATCTGTTCTGTTTTGGTTCTCTCTTGGTTTCTCCAGAGAAAACGAAAGACTATCCTGACCTTGGGACTGAATAGAGAGCTTTGCTGGAAATAACTTCGGGATAGGGTTTATAGCTGCTTCACAGCCAGGAGTTTATTGAGTGCAGGGAAGAACGTGAGGCAAACACTCAACTGGAAGGCGAAAAATATGGCAAGGTCTACAGATAGAGTGAGAGGGAGAGAGGATGCAAGTTAAGGGATTGTTTGTGTTACACTTTGTAGTGATGGAGTCATTCCAAAATGTAAATAGGTGTTTACGATTATTTTATGCAGGTTCTAAGAGACAGCACAGTTTTGTTCCATCTGTTTTTTTGTCACATTGGTTTAGTTCTTCAAACAGTTACCATGGAGACCCACTTCTTTTTTTTTGGTATTCACAGCTTTTAAAAAATACCTCATTCTGGGAACATTTATTTGCAAAATGTAGGATTGAAATAATTCAAAAGTTTGAATTACTATGTCTAATCACTTTTCTGAAGATAATGGTTTGTTGATCATACATTATAATGCATGGCCTCTACGGTTCAGTCACATTTTGTGTGGAAATTTTTTTCACACCTTATGGAGTGAGTACAGTGTAATTCCACTAAAGTCAGTAAGTTTTTAACTGAATTTATTGAATTATTTTAATAATTTCAAATAAGCCTGCTTTCATAAATGGTAGGTATAACTCCTTTAGGTAAAATTAATGTTATTCTTTCAATTGAGATGTCATAATGGAAATATGAAGAATACAATAAGAAATGGTCCCTTGAGGGACAGCGCATATGACAGCAGGTAGGATCAATTGAGCCATAGAGTTGTGCACATGATGATATGATATGTGGAAAGTAAACATTTACTATCCAACTCACAAACTAAAGTCTTAAACCTGTATGTTAAAATGTTCTGTAGTGTCAGAATCTACTGTACATTTGGAAAAACAATCTGAAAGAACAATAAAGTATTTTATGAATGGGTGGATTTTACTGTATCATTATCAACACATGTTGCAGATTTTTTCTGCAACGGAAACTGATTCACCTAGCAATGACAAAGATATAGGCAGTATCTCCTTAAAACATTGGTTTGTTAACGAAGAGTGCATCCCTGGAATAATACATGGAAAGGATGCAAAGGAACTCTTGTTTAGAATTTCAGAAAAAGATTGGAAGTCATTTATCAATTTAATATACTTAGTATCAATTTGAGCTAAGTAGATTCCAGTTAAACTCAAAATTATATATTGCACACATTTGTCTTGATGGGATTATACTAAGTGAACCTGAGTCAAGACTCCAGTTGTGAAATAGGTCGTCATGCACTTGCCTCACTTAGTTACATGTCTTTAGAATGTCCTATTGAGGAAAAAGATGTATATTTATTAAAGTGTTTTGATTCACACTAATCACTGACACTCAAACAGCACTATTTAGAATAACAACCAAAGAGATATCACTGTTTAATGAACAATCTATTGTGGTTACACAACGGTGCTTGTCACATTATCTTTTCCAACTGGAAGAATCATATCTGCTTTAACACTGAGAAATGGATTTTTCATTTTATTTACCAATTTGAAAAAAAACCCATCAAATTTACTTTACAGGGACTATCTGTGAAACGTCTTTAGAATTTGGCAGACATTTGTTAAGGCTGTTTTTAATTCAGTATTCTTGCTGAACATCTGCCATCCTTTTAGATACCTTATTGTCTTGTGATTTATTCATTGATTCCTTTCCAGATGAATAGAAAAGAGGATGTAAGGTTTAATTTGGATATGCCATAGGATTGTATGTCTGGCTGGCTTGTAAATCATTCACTGCAATCTAACCAGTGAGAATAAAAAAAAAAGATAAAAAATAATTATATCCTCTATTCACTCTTAGAACCAAGATTTGAATTATATGAATACAAATGGAATTGCCAGATCACAGTGCTTTATCAGATGTCATCAAAAATGGTAATTTTGTGGTCAATTTACAGTTATTTAAATCTAATTTTATTAATTCCAAGATTGCTGGGATAGGCTTCAGCATACCAGCAACCCTGCCCTGGGTAAGCAGGTTAGGAAGATAGATGAATGATTGCATAGCAGTGTCACTTCGAAGGAACAATGCCAGCCACTAAACATGTATTAGTTTTATTCAGTGATTTATAACAAAATATAATAATCAGCCTAGTTAGAATTAAAATCCAGTGATGGTAGATTACTTTTTAACTCATTATTGACTGAGCATAACTTCAAAAAGAAACACCAGTTGTTCAAATCATATATACAGTGTATATATATATATATATATATATATATATATATATATATATATATATATATACACCGTGCATCCGGAAAATATTCACAGCGCATCACTTTTTCCACATTTTGTTATGTTACAGCCTTATTCCAAAATGGATTAAATTATTTTTTTTCCTCAGAATTCTACACACAACACCCCATAAAGACAACGTGAAAAAAGTTTACTTGAGGTTTTTGCAAATTTATTAAAAATAAAAAAACTGAGAAAGCACATAACCTGGATTCAAATCCAGGAGTCTAGAGCTATAGGCATTACTGAACCATCAATGTAAAATAAACTAGTAAACAATTTGTGATTTATTTAATTTTAAGCATAGCTGTAAAAGACTAACTTTTAATGTGACATCATATAAGCATTTCACAGTTCTTTGTTGCAAAATCCAACATGCTGGTGTAATAAACCAGCCTTTCTTTGGCTGCTTATTTGAAAAAAAATATTTCTATTCAATGTGACCATTGCAGCTGTGCTCAACATGTCTTGGCGATCTTCACTTCAAAACAGCCAAATGTTCGCCCTTTACCCCCTATTCAGACCATCCAAATATTGTAAGTTGTGCAAGTTAACCTAGGAATGTTCATCACAGTCACTTAAGTATCCCTCTGGCTGCTGGCAATTTTTTCATCAAGTTTATTTATCAAGTGTGTTAGCTACAATGAAATACAATCCCAAGAAAATTAATAAATATAGTAATCTAGTCTAGGAAGAGGGTGGATGGCGAGGGTTGTTGCTAATTGAGGGAGTGTGGGGGGTGGGGTCAGTTTTGTGCTGGAAATCAGTGGATTGGCTTATAATGATTCATAAACGTAATTTCAATATTTATATTTTCTAATTTTCTGTTACAATGCCAGTTCTAGAATGCACATCTGTTATCTTTTTCTCATGTTAGCTCTGATCAAATGTTTAATGCTTCGAATTAGAGCAAGGTCCAACTATAGACAATGCTTTATACATCCAAGCCAAAGGCAACAAACTTGAAACCAGTCTGTTGTAGACACTGTCATGGACAGCTATGCTATAATAAACAAAAACAAAATTTTAAAAAGGTTTACTCATACCTAGAGATGCCAGGCTGGTTATTTTCTGTCTGAAGGCTACCACTAAAGCAAGCTCTTACTTTTTTTAGGCTACTCACTGACATAGACATAAGCTTTGCAATCATAGGGCACCTAATTGGTCAGATTACGCATTTGTTTTGAATTAATCTGATGTGATTGATGATTAAGCTGCAATGACCTACTGTATGTGTAATAACGTGCAAAGTTATAACATCTGCATAAAATATGAAAATGAGAAATTAAACAAATCTATAATATGGAACCAGTGAAGATTTTGTATGAATAAGTCAGAAGACCTAAATTGGGGCTAATATACAGGGGAGTCCCAGGAAATATTGGACATAGGGTCATAATACTTAAGCTTGCTTTTTTTTTTGTTTTTTTAAGTTGTTTTCAGGTTTTTAACTTGTTTTTGGTTTGTGTGGCATTCAGTTACTGCTTCCTTCTTAGTACCACTTTTAAATGTTATGATTACATAACATTTGTTTAATCTAAATAAGTGCACTTCTTTAATTTTGCTGTTTACCTGTTTCTGCTTGAGATTACTGAAGAATATGTGTTCATTTTTATTTTGCCGTTAAATATACTTCAATAACAAGTCTACTTACCAACATAAATGGTACATGTCAATGAAGCAAGACTGCTAAGTAGTGTGTAGTGTTGCCTTGTGACTGTACATTTATTGTCAGTTTTTGAAAGTTTTTTTATAGTAGTAGATAGAAAAATGCTTCATGTTTGCTACTTGGAAAACACCAGGGGCCTCATGTATAACACTTACTCACAAAACGTGTATAAGCCATTTTGTACACAAACATCATGATTTTTAAAACACAAACGTGGCATGGTAATTGGTTTAAAATTATAAAACATTTTGACCATCCATGCATCCCATGCAAACTTTTGTGGTGCTGGCATTTTAGGAGCTCCAGGCAATGAACAATGAAGTGAACTGAAAATCTAATTTTGTTGCACATTTCAATGATGTGCCAGTCCCATTCTCATGTTCTTGAACTAATTCTATTACAGATAACTGACATGTTCTCTCGATACAGCTGTCTTCAATGTTGGTAATAACATCAAGTGGCTTTTTAGAATGTGACACAAAAGCATTTTAATGGGTCAATAATTTGTGATCAGATCTGGTACCCTTATTACAGTCTAGAAATGTAATAATATTGTTTTTGTGCAAAATTATTTTTTGGTAAATTCAGTTTTTCTAAGTAAATGTGTGTTTTTTTTTTAACATAACAAATAATGGAAATAATTGAAACATTTCCAAAAAAGTATTACAAGTAAAAGTGTGCAGATTTAATTCAGTGTTTTTAATGATCCAGTCTCTTCTGGGTCGCTAACATTTTACATTTAATGGCAAGAAAGATTTTGCTATCAGCAACACTGTGATTTAATTTTCCAATAAATGTTGCAAATAAATGCAGCTGAGAAAATCTACATTTTTTGTGAGCAATGGAAGAATTTGTTAAATTTCAAAAATAATAGTTCCATTTCACCCTCACTGTAATTGTAGACTGATCATAATTATACAGTAACTGAAGGTATTGTACTAGGACACATTTGCAAAGAAGGAACGAAATATAGTAAAGGTTATCCAGATCTATATTTTATTGTAGAGGTCATCTGCTCTAAGAGACAATAGTAAGTAAATTCTGTGATCAGCATTGTGCTCAGGGAGTATCACCCTCTAAAAGACCTATGTTAATGTCACACCCAAAGGAAAAATCTCTATATATAATTCACTAAGCCGCCGACAAGTAGCCACCCATGGAAAGCACGCCGGAAGGGGCGTGGATTCACTAAACCGCCGACAAGTAAGACGCCAATGGCGCACGCAAGAAGGAGCCACGCCCACCAACTCTAACACCATTGGATACGACGAAAACTCGCAGAGCCACGCCCACCAACTCGGACGCGACGCCTCGGAAAACATGCCATCATTTCTGTTTGTCTGTGCCACAGTCCACATGCAGCTCTGAGCCACGTTGACTTTTCATTAGTCAACCTCAGTGGAACCTTGGTTTACACAGAGGCAGCGCCAGAGAGAGACAGAGGCACACACACAGGCAGCCCAAAAGAGAGAGCTGCGCACACACACAGGCAGCGCCACAGAGAGACAGAGGCACACACACAGGCAGTGCGAGAGAGCCGCGCAATCCTTTAAAATTGAGGTTAAAACACAATGAAGGAAGCAGTCTTTAAAAACCAATAAGCCCTGTGCCTCTTTTTCATTAGCGTCTCACCTGCTTCACCGATGCAGGCCCTGCAACAGTCGAGATGCTCTCTCAGCAGCTGACCTTCTCTGTGCCTGACTCCACTACTGTCAGTCGCCTGATTAAAAATGGCCTTTTGAAGGGGAGCTATGGACCCGCTATACCACAGGAACACATTGCCTTCGAGCCTGCTCTCGCTCACTCTAACATACCGGTTTTCTCTTTCATCACTCGCTCGCACACTCCACAGGGGAGAAATGCCCGCAGCACGACTCCACCCGGAAACCGTTTCAGCCCCACTTCCACGCCCCTCGCTACGCTGTGAGTGCGATGATTATTTATTTAAAAATGGCCTTTTGAAGGGGAGCTGTGGACCCGCTATACCACAGGATCACCTGTGACATTGCCTTCACATTGTTGTCCTTTTATTTATGATCCCGTCGAGCAGATCAGACACCCAGGCAAACAACACTGAATAATCAATAGCTGCAACCACTTTGCCCGCCCCAACTCCTCACCTGAGTCGGTTTCATCTGTGTTCAGCAGTGTTTTCCAAACTCGGTCCTGGTGAACCCCTGTGGATGCAGGGTTTTGTTCCAACCAGATTCCTAATCATTAATGCCGGTGAAACTCATCCGGGATAAGTCGGTTTTTCAAATGCAGCCGTGTAGCAGGTTAGTCTAGCAAGATGTAATAATCCGAGATGAATGCGCTCCCCCACGCTGAGTGAAAAGCCAATGTATATTGAGTCTAGAAAACATGATCAGCAAGTCTTTGATAGGCTGCAACAAAATGATGAAAGAACGGGCGCATTTTTTTCTCACAAGCTGGGTAGGTGGGTGTTAGTTAGTTAATTAGTTACTCGAAGGATTTCAAGATTTAATATACACAAGTGGTAACACTGCAAAACCAGCCCAAACCAGAAAAGACGGCTGGCAAAAAGTGGCCGACAAGTTAAACGCGTGTGCATTGTACTTACTGAAAGCAGCGTTACGGATTTTGCAAATGTTCATTTTTTCCCTCTGCTTAAAAAACATTAAGAAAGCGGCGTGATTATGCAGCGGCGATGACAATTAATAAGGCACAGGGCCAAACTTTCAAAAAGATATGCATGTATCTGCCAAAACCAGTGTTCAGTCACAGACAGTTGTATGTTGCTATCTCCAGAGTTCCATCTTTTCATTCACTTACTGGTATGCCTGCAGGAACACGTGCAGCGAGCGACACACACACACACACACACACACACACACATACAGGCGCACGCGCGACAGAGAGAGCGCTGGACACATAAGAATAATAATACTTCATTACATTGATATACCGGTGTTTTCAGTATTCAAAGCGCTATCCACACAGGGAGGAACCGGAAAGTGAACCCAAAATCTTGTACAGTCTCCTTACTGCAAAGCAGCAACACTACCACTGCGCTACAAGGCAGTTAAAGAATGCATCGGGCTCAATTTTGTTTTCACTTCTATTTGGACAACTGTGTTGTTCAGGAAGTGTTCACCCATCAATACATAATTATGCGGCCTATGCTACACCGCGGGTTGGCTAATGGGTCATATGCTCACACTGATTACGTCCCTGCCCTTTGTACACGCCCCTAACCCCCCGCTTCTACTGTGGTCGGGTGAATTGGTGGATTATATATAGAAAAGCAGCCAAAACCGCAAAGAACAATGAAAAGTCTCCGTGACTCACAGGTGCATGTGGACTGTGCAAACAGGAAAACGACTCAGGTGACGAGTTGGGGGTGGGCACATGTGCAGGCAGTGCATACTAAACGAGAAATCAGCAGACTAGCATGACGGAGGGGGCAGAATGGGCATCCTTCCCCTCTCCTCCCTTTCCGCCCTCCGCGCCCGAAAACATTTGAAAAACCTACCGATTTTTCAAATGTTAACTTTCTCCCTGTGCTTAAAAATCATTAAAAAAGCAGCCTGATTATGCGGCGTATGGTACACCGCGGGTTCGCTAGTATAACTTATTTCCTAAGGCTATGTGAACTGTCCTCAAACTCAACATTTGAAACAAACAAAAACATATTTTTGAGAAGAAAATCATTTGGAAGATGTTTAAGTAAAGTCAGGCACGATTAATGCATATAATTTTGGTGTTAAAAAAAATGAAGCAGTCTACTGTAAAACGTTTTGGACATGCTATTCTCATTTCATATTCCAAACAGTACTCACTTTTACCAACCCTGTGCTCCCAACATTTCTTCTACATGTTGAGGTTATCTCCATGGAGTTTAAACTATCTAATTCACAAACAGCTGTGTTAAAGTTGCACTTTAAGTTTGCTGATTTTTCTTTCATGTCTGCACCTCCATCATATGTTTAGCAACAGCATGTGATCTCCAGTTTATTCATTTAAAAACATTAAGAAGTGTTTCATGGACCACCTTTAACTTCAAGTAGAAGTTTATGTGATGAAACATTACATTTCCATTTTCCAACATTTGTATTAGACATTAGGCTTAAACAAGCAGCAATTTCATTATTTTATTTAAGTTTTCAGAGGACTCAAATAGTCAAAAGAGAGGTACCTATAGCATTTAAAAATTCTACATTAGAAAAGATTGCACCTGGGAAGACAATGCACATTAGTGAAACAGAGGAGTAAGGCACATAAGTGATAACAGAAAATAATATTGAATTGATATTTTTTTAGCCTATATAAATTTTTGTTTCTATTAATAGTAAAGTGTAATATATATATATAATCTTATACAGTAGAATGAATTTAACTTTATCGTCCACCATTTATTACTTTGTGCATGTTGCTTCACTGCCCCCTGGTGCTTTTCAGTTGTGTGTAACTTTAAACATTTTTCTGTTCATTTTCCACATTTGTTTCATTTTTATATCAAATCATCTTGTTTCATATATAGACAGAATTGATTTTTGGCACCATAAATAACTGGTGTGAACCCAATGAAACTGAAAACCCTCCTATGTATTTTCCTGATTTTTTATTTGGATTGTACAAGGGGCAGCACAGTGACGCAGTGGTAGCACTGCTGCCTTGCAGTTAGGAGACCCGGGTTCGCTTGTTCTCCCTGTGTCTGCGTGGGTTTCCTCCAGGTGCTCCGGTTTCCTCCCACAATCCAAAGACATGCAGGTTAGGTGCATTGGTGATCCTAAATTGTCCCTAGTGTGTGCTTGGTATGTGTGTGCCCTGCAGTGGGCTGGCGCCCTGCCCAGGGTTTCTTTCCTGTTCCCTGTGTTGGCTGGGATTGGCTCCAGCAGACCCCTGTGACCCTGTAGTTAGGATATAGCGAGTTGGATGATGGATGGATATTGTACAATAATTTAATCAAACTCAACATACAGTATATACTCACGTTTAAGTTCTCCCATGTATAAGTCGGAGCTTGAATTAAAGTATAATTTCCAGTATTTTATAATATCGGTCATATAAGTCAAATGCGGAAAACTCACGCTATTGGTGCAAGAGATTATGACATGCTAATGCCCACCTGAGAGAGTAACCACTGAGAACACTGCCTTTTTATTCTATGTATTGTGCCTACATGACCACACAGTAATACCTGAACTATTCCAAAGCGATGTTTGCACTATTTTGTATTTTTTGTATCTCACAACCTATCGATCATATCATAAGAGCATCCCTTATCCACGATGGAGCATTCGATCAGAAGAAAATAAGCTGGTTTTAAATTAAAAGTTGTTAAACTGGCGAAAGAAATTGGTAACTGTGCTGCTGCATCAAAATTTGATGTGTCTAAGAAACTGATGCAAGATTGGAGGAAGCAAGAAGATGTAAAAAATAAAAAAAAATTAAGTGTTGTATTTTTGAACAGACATCTAAGTCGGGGTCTGATTTTATGATCGATTTTTCGAGTTTCAAGTCCCAACTTATACGAAGTATATGCGGTGCCTATAATGCAGACCAGTGTGAGTTTGTACAATTGTTTTGTATTTTGCTTCTTTTCACGCATTTACTTCATTTGTTCCAAGGTCAGTGTAAATTATATTAGTGGACAATGGGAAATGCATTGCTTAAATTAACATACTTAAATTTGAAAAATATGAATCAATAGGTAAGAGAAAAAAAATCTCTCTTAAATACCATATGGATGAAAATCTCATTCCAGCATTTTACTTTAGTTACTCTGTTATATTTTGTCTTAAACTAATTCTGCATTTATTTAGTAGGTGGTACTGCTTTTGTTTTTCTTCTGTCTCTGTTCATTTTCTTTCCATTTACAAAAGGTTTTTAGAGTATCATTTAATTACATTTGGTGTCTCACTCTAAAAGAATATTTCTGGTATCAAGTGAGATTTGTACACTTGCATGGAATCTTGTTAATCATTCATTTATTGTTTGTTTACGGGTTGTGGTGGTTGTACTGATTAGTTACACAAAACTCTTACTCACATTAAAGGATTATTTTGGTATTTTTCAAGTCGAAGTTATTTCTTCGCAATATTGATACATATTTGTTTACATCATACATCATGTAATTGTGTTCTAAAGTGAGGTATTTAAAATTTTTAAAAAATACCTAGCCTAAAATGAAGGTGAGTGGGTCCAAGTCCAAAGGTGAAAACAGAAGCCATGAAACTTACCAAACACATCCACTTTGAAGCAGTAAACGTTCTGATTTAAGAAAATGCACATTCTGCATTTTGAGGCATGCTTGTGACACCAAAAGTAAAGTAGAATTTATCACAGATTCTTTGACATAATATTGCACCAGCAGCAGTGTTCATTAGTGGTATAATGATTATTAAAAACAAGTCAAATTTTATTTAAAATTGCTACGAATTCCAACCTCATCATATTACCTGCTTGAATAATTGTCTATCAAGAAGAAAGAGTAGAGAAAAGCCAAGCAGAATGACACCTTTTATTGGCTAACTAAAAAGATTACAATATGCAAGCTTTCGAGGCAACTCAGGCCCCTTCTTCAGGCTGAGTTGCCTCGAAAGCTTGCATATTGTAATCTTTTTAGTTAGCCAATAAAAGGTGTCATTCTGCTTGGCTTTTCTCTACATTCATAATGGCTAACACGGTACAACACCCTAGTACTAAAGAAGAAAGAGTGAAAGTTACTAATTACTTTTGTTCTGTTATTATTATACCCTTAGAAGAAGTGACGCATAATGTGCTGTAAAATCCGATAACAGGTTTGTGGTGCTTAATTTAGTTTCATCATGGTTTATCTCCATGTCGTCATCTGCACTTTTCATTTTCTCAGTGTTTTTATATCATGTGTGCACACCGCACACACCAGATAGTGCGCATAAAGCTGAGAGCTGATTAATATTGTGAACATAATATCAACATGAAGGTGGCCTTGACTCTTGGAAATATGTAACGCTTTGATAAAAAAAAGTGCAATATAATCAGTTTAGATTTAGTGTCATGTGTAGAAAATAGAAAGGAACTCTTAATGTACACACATCCTACTTCCACTAAGCATCATCTTGCGACATAAGGCTATGTAAATGATAACATACAAGATGTAATAGATGAAATTTTTTTGTAAATTTTAGCTTTTTTTTTTTTTTTTTAAACAATTGGACCCGACTCCTATACTCCAATTTTAAAATATAAGAAAAGGCTACGTATTTTTAAAAATTGGTTCGCTATAGAACATAAGAAATGTCTTTTTCTTCTTATTTGTGAGTCTTGTTGATTGTTGTGTTGTTTGATTTCTTCCCACTCTACAATAGGAATTGACAAGGAAAATGTAGAGCTTTCACCGACGACGGTGCACTCTAACAGTGGGAGGACACGCCACGGATCAGCAAGCCAGGTGCAGAAGCAGAGAAGTGCAGGAAGCTTCAAGCGTCCAAGTGTGAAGAAGATCGTGTGATGGCAGTCTGTGGTGCTTTTTCTTTGCAAGGAATCTGAACCAGCAAGAATGCTGCACTTATCTTTTTTCCTCTATGAAGTCAGCCCCATTGCCTGACGATCAACATTACAGAAGAACTATCAGAAGTTAATTTTATTTTTTTTTAAATAATTAATAGCAAATGTATCATAAAACAATGCCAGTCACTGTTTCTGATACATTCTAAGACAGTTGATTTAGTCGGTAGGAGAATTATGGACACAACAGCCTCTAAACCCAGAAGTGTAAGTGTTTTAGGTGGGTAAAAGAAACAGAGGTTTTGTGGTAGTTTATCTCTCCATCTCTCTTGTTTGCCTTTTGTATTGAAAAGTGTTACCGGGAATTATTTGCACACTTTTCTCAAATCCACACTTAAGTGGATTTTCTTGTTTATCAACCTTAAGTAGCACAGCTGGTGCATCATGTTTTCCGGTCACTTGTTGCACAGTAGCTGTAGATAGAAGAAAAAGGAAGGAGCCCCATGGGCCTGGTAAACATGTAGCTAAAGTGGTACTGAAATGAGACACTAATGTAAGTATATATGATCTGCGATTTTAAGGGATGTAATGCAGTCTATTCATGCCCCATCTTACCCATTCACTTTACAGCAAATGGATGTTGGTCTGGTATGCAGAAAGCAAATTGACATTTTATTTTCATAACCTTGGTTTAAAAACACTAACATCATTTTAAATAATGCCAAGACACCATGCCTGCCTTGTATCCATGGCCTTTGCCTCAAGTTTGCCAGACTGTCTTCTTTTAGGATATCATTCTGACTAGCAGGACCCAATTTATTTGTATTGTGTTTTGCTAAAGCAGGCATTATTATACTCCACCTTGGTGTTTTGTCATATATAAATGCAGTATATTCCAGACATTATAGCTATATTTTTACATTGTTTATGTCCACAATGAAAGAAAAAAAAACTTTAATAAATGTACATAAAAGTAGCTATTTCCACTTACTTTGTAAAAAGTTTGTTGGAAAAAAGAGGAGGTGGATCCTGGGATTTGTCTTATTTTATCTCCTGGCATGCTCTGTTATAAACAATTAATATTGTATGAATTGGCTCACTGTCACTATAAGCCGGCAGTGGAAAGCAATCTCTTCATCTTGCAAAGCTGCTCATTTTGGGCACATAAGATGTAACCGGTGGATGCTTGGGATCTACTTTAAAGTGGGCAAAAACAGTTCTCTCCAGCCTTATTAGTATTAGTCAGAAAACAGATCCCCTTTAAAATATCGTTGTGCATCTTATTTTATTTTTCAAAGTGAACTGACACTAGATTATTACTTGATCTTGTAAATAGAAATGCTTGTATTTTGTCGACTGGAAGTTTTCAGTTTGTTTACAGAACACAGAAAGAAAATGATGCAAGCCTGATATGCAAATCAATTTGCCAAAATTCTTCACAGCATTACAGATGCCCTTTCTGAGTATTGTGTATCTTGGCACAATGACTGCTGGACCAGTTTTAGCAGTTGAACTAGAAGGTCGCAGCACGTGATTTTTGACTGCTTTTTGTTACTGAAGTTTTGCTAGTGGCTGTTCCAATAGCTTCTTCATCTCCCGTTTGTAATCTCTTGAAAACGATCACCATTGTTCTACTCTCCTGGAATGGAAGCCTAAAAGTTAGATGGCAGAATAGGAATAATAATAGTTGAGACTTTGTAGCTGCTTGAATGTTTTCTGGGGTAGGGGTGCTCCTATGACAGAATACTTAACTATTAAAGAGCTGCATGTGTTGGATTCTGAAATGAAAAACTAAACAACTGCATAAAGTTAGTCCAGGATGAACAGAGAGAGACACGAAAGCCTTAAGTCAGACCTTTTCTTCATGCTTTTCATCAAGCACTCACTCGAGCATGCAGTTTTATTGCAGGGAATGTACTGAACTCCAATTACCTTAAAACCTTCACTTTATTTAAGTGGCACCAGGATTTTGTATTTTTGTTCATTTTAGATAGCTGATAATTTCAAGCAATGACTTGGTAATCATGCTCTTTTTGAGCGTGCTACCTTTACTGAATAAATGAAAAGTTTTGAATAATCGCTGGATTTGGAATAATCTTCTTCAACACTGGTGTCAGACACCAGTGGTAACTCGGTCAAACTGGGTGGTCATTAGATAGTATAAAGGAGGGGGAGAAGGTGATGGCCAAACTGATGGCCTACTTGTAGTGTTTTCCCTTTTAATTTGCTCAAAAGATGTTGGACAGTTTGTCAGGATTGTGAGTGTAATATTCACCAAAGGTCCAAATTTTTAAGGTACAAATTACTAAGTGCATATTTTTATTTATTTATTTTTAATAAACATGTCTAGTGTTCAAACCAATTCACGTTTGCTACAGTTAAACTCAGAGCACTTGGCAGACGTGAGTCTTGATCTGGATATAGGAAGTCATGGCTTGTAGTGTAACGCAATCTTTGAGGGATGGTGTTGGAGGAAGGCTTTGGGTTTTGCATTTGTTCCTGTTTGCCCATCAAGGTGTCTGTTTGAGATGAAGAATTGTTCCTCCACAAGTGTCATTTGAAAAGTGACCTACTGGAGAGAGAATTTCATGAAGCTTTTTATAAGGAAAGCAGATACTCAACGGACTTGTGAATTTTTAAAGTATTTGAAGTAAATTCCATACTTGAATTGTACAAAAAGGAGGTCTGCTAAATATTTTTATATACATATATCTATCTATCTATCTATATATAAACTTGAATAATCAGAAGTAAATAAATAAATCTTTAAAATCAGGGTACCTAGCTTCCTTAGAAGATGGAGAGCATTGTTTGAGACTTCTTAGACTCAGTGTTATTTAAGAATTTTGGCACCAAGCTGAAAAAAAGCCATGTAGGATGGCAATGCCGGTAAAGGTCTGGTAGAAGTAAGTACGAATAACCAGTTTGGACCCAAACATTGCAAACTGCAAGCACACTGCTTGAGTCTTATTGCTGTGCTAAAGGAGCAGGACACCACTTGGCCCTGTGTGTGTTTTTTGAACCTGGACCAAAGTCTCAGCCGTGGACTTAAGATCAATGTGTCCTGGAAACTCGGCTTGAGGTGGGGGTGGGGGTGTGGGTGGGGGGTGGCGGGGTCATTGGAAGGGAACGTCAGGGTCTTTCATAGGGCAGTAGGCACTTTAGTAAATCCACAGCTCTTGGCCATCACTGGTTTTTGGACTTTTTTGCTGGACTCACTACATGCAGTAGTTTGGCGTGAGCAGCAGCCTTTTCATATCAGTCTCTATTTTATTTTTGTAATTTTAAATGCAGTATTGTTGTGTAACGCCAAGAAGGAGACATGGCCATTTGACCCACAACATTTGTTCTTTTTTCCCTCCTTTTTGTCTTCTCCATATTGTGAAAGAGTAGATTAGCCAACCAAGTGGCACGTACTGAGAGGCCTGTGAAGCTGTGTCTCGTGTTGCACTATTCCTGACTGCAGCCTAACATTTTGCTCCCAAGTTTTACTGAACTCACTTGGCATGTCTTACTTGAGGTTATGCAAACAGACTTTACCACAAGGAGTCGGATCTGAGCGATGGCCACACTGTTTTTTTTTTGTTTGTTTGTTTTTTTTTTATGCAGTATGTTCATCTTTGTAAATATTTTTTTGTGTAAAATTTGACAGAAAGGTATATTTACTACACTGTAAATACATGTGATGATATCTTGTATTATTTTGCTTTTTTGTAAAGCAGTTAGTTGCTGTACATGTATAACATACAAATTGAATTATTCAAGTGTTAGTATTGTTAACTTTCTCTTTCCCTTCCACTACATTATACATCATTTATAATACAAATAAAGGAAAAATCGCTGTGTATTATAAACCTATCCTGTGTATAATATATTGACTGGTCCCGCTTTGGGCCAGTTACATTCAAAATGCCATCCTGCTACTTCTACAATAGGTGTATGCCAGTAGAACACCAAACTGCTGTTCAACTCTGATCCAGTTTGTTATCCATAGGTACCATTGTAGAAATCATTGTTCAAGGTGTTCTCTCCCCTAATGTATGTATTCCATTTTTTGGAAGTAAAATGTACATTGAACCAGTTTCCTGGTTATTTGTGTGCTTGTCTTAGGCTTTTGCAGAATTCAAAATCAGAGACATGTCTCTGGTTGGCCTGATGTGGTACTGTGGTTCCCCAGACTCCCATGTTCAAACCATTAAATTGTAGTTCTTGGAGGTATCATACGACTTCGTAGTGTGGATGATTTAAAAATGTCCATTTTATGAGAGCAACATTGACAATATAGCTCTTCATCTCTCAGAATTCCTAACCCACCTTCCACATAATCTTGTCAAGATGCTTATACTGCTTTTGTGCAATCCAGTTTGAACTCTTGAAGCAAATCTACTTTTCCTGGTTCGGATGTTTCTCTTGACAGAAGAGTTCCAGGTATGATCTTTGACCTTCTCCTCCCCTATCATTTTGGTTCTTTACATGTTTAACTATTGCCGAATCTTACTCATTGTGGGACAAAGTAAGTACAAGGTGACAAATACACTGATAAAAAAAGGAGCACCCTAACTTCAGTACTCACTCATTCATGTGGATTGGCTGTCTTGGTAGTAGTTAATATGAAATAAAGAATTGTCTTTGTAGAGCTGAGAATTTCTTGAGATTGCCAGAGCCTCAGATTTTATCAGATACTTGTAAGGGTCAAAGAGTGTAACCCTTCTGAGATTTTTCTTTACTGCTTGTAATGAAGTAAATGTCTCCAATTTATAGTATGTGGTCTTCTAAGCAGTCAGTGTTACAATGAAGTTCATTCTTAAATTCGACCCATTGAAATCATTTTCTGAGCCCCTGTAAGCCAGATTAGGTGCTCCAGTTCATCGCAGGGTGCTCACACAACTCCACACTCCCAACTGAGAATGGTCAGTTAATTTAACACAGAACGGCTAAAACTTTGGAAACAAAACATTGATTACAGAAAAGGATGAATTTAGATAGCAAAGCAAGTGAATCTTCTCCTTGTGAGTGAATACCCAGTGATGGTGTGAACTGTGAAAGGCATTGAACAAAACAAAGTTTTATGAATTGAATGAGGCATTAAAACTTCAGCAGCATTCTGAAAATATTAAGAGAGAGCCATTCTGGTATGGATTTCATAATCACAGAACCACAGATATTTTTGTAAAGGAGGTTGCCAGTCATTGGCGATTCTAAATTGGCCCTAGTGTGTGCTTGGGTGTGTTTGTGTGTGTCCTGCAGTGGGTTGGCACCCTGCCCGGGATTGGTTCATGCCTTATGCCCTGTGTTGGCTGGGATTGGCTCCAGCAGACCCCCGTGACCCTGTGTTCGGATTTAGCGGGTTGGAAAATGGATGGATGGATGGTTGCCAGTCATTCTCAAAAAGGGGACAAGCCTCCACCATAGGTCTGCACCACAAGAGAAGGCCCCACCACTTCAACCTGCCAAGCCCCAAACCCAAGGGGCAGGCTTACTTCCTGTCACGGGCCCGAAAGTTGAGTAAAGGCTTAAAGCTTTACACATAACTAAGAGTGGGAAAAAAGTGAAAACATCTGTCCCATGCACACAAAACAAATATCCTTGAATATTTAAGGATTTATTGAGAAATCAAAAAATTCACAAGAAAGCAAAGACTGTGTTATGAATTGTATTTTTCCTTAATTTGTTATGGAAACATTGTCATGTCTAACTGCTGTTTTTTCTTTCAACTGACCTTTTTTTAAATTGTCATTGGTTGTGGTAACTTGTGTTGGATTGGTTCTTAAATTTTGACTTCAGTCGATCACAGATAACCCCCCTTGGTCTCATTCTAGCCTCCTTGGTGCAGCCCACAGCTGCTCACCTCCCTCCCTCCTTTACACTTTGCATCATTTCAAGCTGCACTTCACCTTTACTTTCTCCAGCACGCTAACAAGGTGACAGCTGCAGGTTCCCTGTGGTGGAGTGGCATGGTGGTCTCTAGCTCTGTAATTGTGATTGAAACAGGTGCCTTTGGGGATGGATGCCATCAAGCTGGCCTCCAGCCAGTGATTGCTTCAGTACGCATATGCCCATTCAGGCTCAGGGGTCTGTTAGTCTTCACTACAACCAACTATCTGACTCTACCATTTTAAACATCAGACCCATTTTTGTTCCAGAACTGTTCCAGGTTCGGGGTAGCCACCCTGTATACTTGGAAGATTGGGTGGGGAAAAAAGAGCAAAAAAGTAATCAATATCTCTTTACAGAGTTGAGTCCAAAACAGAACTGAGATATGGCTAACAAAATGGCATTTTTAAAACTGGGTGGCAGAAGTGATATCATCCTCCCCAGAACTGGAAGTAATGTCATCGGGCCAAGGCAGAATTTCCCTTAGGTGGTCTGCAGAAAAATAGAGAAAGGCTTAGTGCACACTGCCACCCCCTGGTCAGGCATGGAATTACCCTCTTTCAAGCCCTTTAATATAATAATAATAATACACAACTGGCTTGTAATTTCCAATACATTGTTAATAGGAAAAAATACAATGTATAAATATATTATTAAATAACTATTTACACAAAGCATTCAATTAATGTATATAAGAGTCAATTGAGCCAAACCTTTCAACCAAATGTTTCTAACAAATGTATTTTTTCTCTCTCTCAATATTAAATCCAGTTAATTCAAAAACAAAGTGCAGGATCAAAATAAGAGTCCCTTTTAGTGTTCCATTTCAATAACCTTGCTTAAATTACTATAATATGTCCACTTATCAGGGTCTCCGTATCAACAAAGGAAAAGCATATCTTCCAAAAATCAGTCCTGTTTGTCCACAGTTCATCGAGTAGCGTCTTCTTTCAGCCCGCCACACGTAAATTGGCAGGAAGAAAAAACGGCCTGTATACACAACAAGTAAAGCTATCTCTTAGAATTACAGTAAAATATAAAATCTCCACGGAATTTATTTCAACTATTAATCCATGAATAGGCATTCCTTTTATACAAAGATATTTTTCATTGTCCTCTGCCTGACTGTTTTGTGTTTGTAACTTTCCACAGCACACATACCCAGCCTCACTTAGTTTGTTCTGCGATGTGCCATTTATTCATTTAACAACTTCAAAGTGCTCAACTATACATTTTTTGAAATAATGTCACACTCGCCAGACATCAGTTTCTATCCTCCATTTGTTCAGTTTCTATCCTCTTTTTCCTTAGTTTCTTTTAAAGGACCCTTATCGATGATTCTAGTCTGTTTAAATCCTGACTATCGAAAGCTGCGTTGTCGCGTGTGTCTTTATCTCAATGCGCACCTTTTGTTCTTCTCTGTCTCTGTGTATTTGCGCCTCTGCAAGGGTATTGGTGGCTCCTCTGTCTCTCATGCTAGAAACTTCCCAAAAGTATTCATTCTCCTTTAATGAAAGGAACGCTAGTTTCCTAGATTCTTATGCATGTATACTACTGATATATATTTATTTAGACTTTAGTTGAGTTCCTGCTGGTTACATTTCGATACCTACCTCATGCCAAGGGTCTAGGATCTTAAGGAGAGTCTAACAGTAAGACTTGTTTCCTATGTATAATAGATCTGACCAAAGGTTACCGGCAGATAGTCGTAGCTCCAGTGGACACTGGCAACACTGGGTCCTTCTCTTTGGGCTTTATGAGGTCTTCCAGAGTCTGGTGGCCAGACTGCTTGAGCCCCACTGTATTTATAGCACAGCCCACCTCAATGACTTTATTATATATCCCAGCACTTGGAAAGAACATCTACTATATGCCATCTACCGGCTGTCTTACAGGCCCTAAAATGAGGTGGGCTTATTAACCCCAAAAATATATTTTTGATTTATTTGAGAGTAAATATTTGAATATTTATTAGGTCAAAGTCAAATCAAGCCATAGATATCCAAAATCAAAACTGAAAGGCAATTGAACACTTTTCTCTGGCTGGTGGGCTACCATTGAGGATTGCTGTACCAATTTTCCGAGCATGCGGCACCATTTATGGATCTTACAAGAAAACAGGAATGAAAACCCAGAACGGGCATTCGGTGACCTGGTGAAGGCTCCAACTACTTCACCGATACTGATCACCCCAACTTTTTTTTTACCTTTCCTTCTACAGGCCAACACACCTAGAGGCCTGAATGCCATATTGAACGAGGTTATCAATGGCGCTGACTGTCTATTGTCATTTCAAAGTCAGAATCTGTTGGAACAGAAAAACTGCTGAGCTACATGGAGGAAGAAGCCCTAGCCATTGATTGGGCCGTCCAGCATTTGAAATACTGAATTAACTGTTAGGATATAAACTGACCAGGTACTCCTCCAGTGGATAGCCACAAGCAAAGAATGTTAATTTGCATGTCACACGGTGGCCTTTGGACCAGATGCTCTCTCCTGAAATCCACGACCTCACAGACAGGAGCGCTGCCTTCCCTGGGCCAGGAGGGTTGGTTTGTGTCACACACACAAGTCTGCTGAGTGCCTTAAGGGGGAAGGAGACTGGGGTTCCAGTGGCTCTGTATTAGCATCCCCATCCCCATTCCTCGGCAAGCAGAAGCCCCAGCCAACAACAAGTAACTTCACTCCTGAACCTTCCCAGCTCCTACTTACTGCTTCCAGAGCTATCAAGACACCCCAGCCTGGAAGTCCAGCATCATTTGATCCACAGACATCCTAGAAAGAACTCGGATACTCAAGAGGAAGAACAATTGCTCCATTTTTCAGCCTACTCACTTTTTTTTCCCCCAACTGTTTAATTGCAGGATTCACAAGGCAGGACCCCAACTTTTTTCATGACTTTGCCTGACCGTTTTACAGAATACTAGACATGCTACCTGTCAAACGCAGGTAACAGAATAATTTTAAAATATTTGCTATCTCTTCTCATGCATGTACTTTCAGCACCTCTCCTCTTTATTCACCTGTGTCTGAACACCTTCACCAGCACTCCTTTTTTCGAGTGTGTTCTGGTAAAGCCTGCTCTTCAGACTCATTACTTTCTAGGCGCCTTACTCACCTCCTGTCTGGTTTTGTACTTTCCATCTTTGAAGCCGGTTCTCTTAGTGTGCACCTCTAGTCTTACTTGTGCTTCTCCCACACGCATTTCCTCTTTTGTCATGTCACCAAAGCCAAATGAACCAATCAGATTCCTCTGAAGCACTGGACAGTTTGAAATGGTGCAAAAGTCACCACCAAAAGGTTTGGGGACAGCCACTCTGTATACATGAAAATTGGTTTGGAAGAAGAAGCGAAATGTGAGAAACAGCTCTTTACAGACTTGAGTCCAAAACAGAACTGAGGTAACAGAAAAACACGGCAGTTTTAAAGCTGGACAAGGGAGATGATGTCATCAGACCAGGAACCGGAAGTGATGTCATCAGGCCCAGGCAGAATTTCCCGTGGTTGGTCTGCAAAGGATAAAGAGAAAGGATCAGTGCACTCTACCACCACCAGGTCCAGCATGGAATTACTCTCTTTTGAGCCCTTTAGCTGCCTCCCATGTGCACGTGTGTGACAACAGACAGACCTTAGTGTTTTAGGCGGCACGGTGGCGCAGTGGGTAGCGCTGCTGCCTTGCAGTTGGGAGATCTGGGGACCCGGGTTCACTTCCCGGGTCCTCCCTGCGTGGAGTTTGCATGTTCTCCCCGTGTCTGCGTGGGTTTCCTCCGGGCGCTCCGGTTTCCTCCCACGGTCCAAAGACATGCAGGTCAGGTGGATTGGTGATTCTCAATTGGCCCTAGTGTGTGCTTGGTGTGTGGGTGTGTTTGTGTGTGTCCTGCGGTGGGTTGGCACCCTGCCCAGGATTGGTTCACTGCCTTGTGCCCTGTGTTGGCTGGGATTGGCTCCAGCAGGCCCCCGTGACCTTGTGTTCGGATTCAGCGGGTTGGAAAATGGATGGATGGATGGATAGTGTTTTATATATATATATATATATATATATATATATATATATATAGTAGATATTCCTTTCACTTTTCAAGCTGTTGTATGCCAAGTCAGAAACAAAAGAATAAAGGCAAAAAGCAGCTCATAGCAGGCCACCTAATTTTCATCTTTGATGTAATCCAGCTGTGCTCTGGCAAATGTGTGAAAGCCCAGAAATGTTCAACATGACTGGAAAAGGAAAAGCTCAGAAAGATGAACCAGAAAGTTGCACTGATGTGACTCCATGTTGGAGCACCGTGTTTCAGCTTAGGAATTGTGTGGTACAACCCCATTCCACCCACCTCTGTGGTAGTAGCAGACATCAGACGTGTTGCTGGTATTACAAGCAGCACCTTCTACTGTTCTGCTAAATGCAACAGTGTAATATACAAGTGACTGGAGGCAAGGCATGGACACTAAAGTCTGGTCCAGTTATGTTGACGCAGAAGGGTGGAATTCCACTCTAGTGTCTCTCATTCTGTTCTCTCCCTGTACTCTCACAAACCGCTATTGGTGAAATGTTACCTTTCAATGAAATTCAGAATAAGCTTTTGGCAGTCACAACTTGTACTGTACAGGAGCTCCTGTGTCATTTGATTTGCTTCGTATAATTCCGAGTTTTCTTTCCAATAACTTTGTTTTTAACCAGCAGCCAATTAGCAGTGAGATGCAAGCAACTAATTTGTACCATTAGTACCCATAGCTTTTAACCAAGAACGCTATTTGGACCAAATATTTAGAAAAAAGATTTTAGAGAAAAAAAAACAGAACAGAAGGGCATGAATCCAATGTGATCCATGGGAAAACTTTAAAGATCTCTGAAAGTAAAAATAAATCCATATCAGAGCAGCAAGAATTGTTAAGAGAACGAAATAGCCATTTGAATGCTACCTTGTACATCACTTTGTATTCTTCTCCAAAGTCTCTGATTAAACTCTGGTGCCACCTACTAATGAGGAACCTCAGACTCGCTCAGATGATTCCTGCCTTTAACCACCAGATTTCTTCACTTTTCAATGGCCATGAACGCTGACCCTTTGTCATCACCAATGTCACATGGCCTCCCTCTTGTGTTGGCTCTTGTTCTCCCCATGTTGACTGTTGTGCCCTCCTGCTAGAAAGGTTTCTGGTGACGTCTACGTGACCTCCCCAACTCATCTACAATGCTGCTACCAGACCAATGCACTGTCCTTCTGCACCCACATTATAAACCTCTATGTTATCTCCTCTAAAATGCAGTGCACAACACTAGTCCTGACTTGCAGGTCTCTGCTTGGCTCTCCTCCACATTATCTGCAATGTGTTGTTCCTCCATATATCCCTCCGGGAACAAAACATACTGTGTTGGCCTACCCATTCTCCCTTTTCTCAAACCTGGCCATAAATGTATGCCATTCCCCAGACCTTGCTCCAAAGATGTAGATGAAGCTTAGCAGAAACCATTTCAACTGTGTCTAGACTAGCTATGTTTAGATGTCCTTTAGAGACCTTCTTCAGAATGGGTTGGGACTGCTTAAGATTTGTTCTTTCAAGTGTAATTTGTAACGATTAATGTGGATAAAGTCAGCTGCTTAACAAACATCAGCACTAGTCACAGCTTTGGATGGTATATGTGCTCATCATGGGGTGGGGGGGCGCCTTTGCACACACACACACACACACACACACTTACACATGTAGGGGCTAACAAGGCATCTTTGTCATCCACTCATTGGTACAGTATGTCGTCCTCACTCAGCAGGGCTTCAGCCCCAGCAGAAGCGGGCACACAACAGGATGCAGCCCTACGCTGGGTGCCAATCCACTGCTGGACACACACACACACACACACACACGCATACGGGTTCTGATTAGTGTCTTTTTTGGAATGGATGATGAAAATGGTGTACCTCAAAAAAAAAAAAAGACAGAAAAAGTGTAGATGTAGATAGAATAGACAAATCTTGCACAGACAGAGACCAGGCCATGTTGGAGTCAGGACCCTGGAGCCAGAAGAGAGCCATGTTGTGTGTGAGAACATATCGCTCTAATACACATTGGGAGCTTCAAACATAAAGCAGAAACCAACTCTGGGTGGGGTGCCAGTCTACAGTTGGGCACCCCATTTCACACTCATGTATATAAGAGGCTAATTCCTCATTTACAAATCTAAGGCTTTTATTAAAATGCAATGCAGTGTAATGAGTGCACTTTAGATTTATTGTTATTTGTAGTACTAGGGTGTTGTACCGTGTTAGCCATTATGAATGTAGAGTAAAGCCAAGCAAAATGACACCTTTTATTGGCTAACTAGAAAGATTACAATATGCAAGCTTTCGAGGCAACTCAGGCCCCTGCCTGAAGAAGGGGCCTGAGTTGCCTCGAAAGCTTGCATATTGTAATCTTTCTAGTTAGCCAATAAAAGGTGTCACTTCTCTTGTTATTTGTACAAAGTACAATGAAAGTCTTGTGTTCTTTTCACTGTGCAGCCACTTGGCATGAATCTCGATCTGTAGGGTTTGTAAAATAACAACACAGAAAGGTAAATGCCATTTAGGAAAAAATAATCATATGATGTGAGCATTTATCTGTCTGTTATTACAAGCCATGGCAGAACATAAAATGGTGAAAAGAAAACAGGATTGCAGCAACAAAAGTAAGATTAAATGCAGACCATATGTTGGCGCTGGGGGCTTGTTGTTGGTGGATCTATGACAACCCCAAGGAGGCTGTGAGCAGACAAGCAAACAGGAAATGTATTCTTAACACAAGAAAAAATAGTTCCAAGAATACATAAGAAAGTAATCATAACCACAATGTATTATGGCAGTATATCTCTCTACTTCCCCTTTACCTAGGGGTAAGTGTACTCATCAGATTCGTTACTAGGTTGGTCTACTGTCACACCTTAAGATTACCACACAGATACACACAGACCGTAATCACAACAGTGCCCTATGAATGACACACACACAGCTGGTTAACCTCTAGCACTTTCAACCACACAAGTGCCTTAGGAATAACAGCCTGTCACTCTCCTAGGACTTTGAGAGACTTATTTGTTTTACAGATATCTCAGACCTAAATATTACTTTTGGTCTCCAAGAATACATTTAAACATACAAAGGCTCAGCATCCTTGACTATAGGCCATTTATCAGCCAAGAATGCCTTACTTTACGTACTGTTCCCTACTATTGGGTGGAGCTCTCACCCTCGGCCCTTAATAAACCTCGCAGCACAGAGGGTATGGCAAACCTCCAACTGCACCAGATGCTCAAAGAAATCTACCTTATTACTTCAATCCCTCTATATGCATTAAGACAAAGCATAGAAAGTTAAAAGCAGTGTGGTATTACAAGAATAATAATAATACCACTGGAACAAAGAATAATAGAAAATAGGACTGCATAATAAAGTCTGGATATTGTGACAGATTGGGGGCGCTCTCGCTCCCTTGAACCCTCAGACACCACGTCAGACACCAGATAAAAGTCCAAATATAATATTTATTCAGACTGTAATGTGCACAAAGCACTCTCCTCTCCACAATACTCATAAACAATACCAATAAACAATCAATCCTCCACTCTCCCAGACGCATCACCACCCTTCCACCCAGCTCAGCTCAACTCTGGGATCTCCCACAGTCCTTTATATAGTCTATGACCTGGAAGTGTTTCCAATCCCTCAGTCCACGTGACTTCCTATCACTTCCGGGTCAGATCAAAAGTCCTCTTCTTCATCCCGGAAGTACGTCATTCCTCCTGTCGCCACGACTAAGACATACTTCCGGGTTATAGGTGAAACCAAAGTCTCTGGGCCTTCCTGCAGCGTCCCCTGGAGGCCCCCATGGTATCCAGCAGGGCTGTGATGAAAAAGTCCACTGTCCATGATGCCCTGCTGGAACTCGGGGCACCTCTATGTTGCAGACAGGGCTCCACCTGGCGGCCTGGGGGTATTGGCTGGGATAAAATGGCGGCCATGTCCCACAATATATATAGTCTTTAGAAAAAGCTTACAAAAAAGTAAAGATGACAAGGATGAATGTCGCAGGTGGCTTGTGATCTAGCACTTGTAGCTGTTAATGAGATGCTTTTCTGACGATCAGATGGAAACGACTGCACATTGCCAGCGCCCTCTTCTGACGTCACTCTGTTCTCCTGATGTCTTTGTCTCTTCTTCTTCCTCCCTCCTATGTCACTCTTCAGACGAGGCATATTTATTATAAAATTCTACTGGGGGGTTTGTAAGATGTGATTGTTAGATATTCTGATTGGCTGGCTGTCAATATGTTGAATGAATTCACTCGTCCATTTTTCCAAACAATAAAGCTTTTTTTTTTTTTTGATGTTGCTTAGTACCTACTGGCATATCTTCCTGTCCCAGGTTGTAAACTCATTTAGCAACTTACTGTCCCAGATGCCCATCCTTTCTCAAGTTAAAAAGTATTTGATATCCTGAGGCATTGTCATGTCTTCCTCTTCTGCTTGAACATCTGTTTTAAAAGTGAGGTATAACTGGGAAGAAGATATGCTTTGATGTGTCCTGTGTTTAAATTCATCTGTTGGTTTGTCTTGAACAAAATATAATTAAAATATAAACCAAAATGTACAGATTTTGTACCCCACAAGAGATGGAAAGAATGTTTTCTTAAATTGCTGTTTCAAAGTGGACACATTCAGTAACTTTTAAGGCTTTGTCATTCACACATGGATCTGTGTATCCATTAATCTCTTTTAGAGAAGTGCCAAAAAAAAGACAATTTATAAAACAGTATGGCACCAGAATTTTGGTATTTTCAGTTCCGGAAAGAAACTTTACTTTTCCACACTCCGATACTGCAAATACACCCCCTTGCCATGTTCTTCGATGTGAGGGAGACTTCACTGGGTACAAAGCTTCACTGCTGGTAATGAAGCGAAGAGTGGCGCATTAGTGTAGCGCATCAGGGAGGCTGGAGTGAGTGAGACAGGAAAGGGTCTAATCCATTATTTGCTTTGGTACTGACATTGAGGTCTGAAAGCAGGTATAGACACCAACTTTAAAATTTTAGTACTGACCCAACACTAGTCCCCTTGTAAGTAGCAAGAACAAATAAATAATGATTTTTTTAAAATTTATAAAAAGACGATGCCCTTTAGAACACAATATTATGTGGAAAAATGCTATATACCATGATTGTGACTTGAAAAATACCAAAACTTACCATTTAAGTCGTAACTGAATTGCATTCATACAAGTGTGGATTATTTCTATAAATTTGGGCAATGTAACAGAATAACAATTGGTGGAGCACACATCATTACAACACAAACATCTATGAAAGAATGAGATCCTGACCAAATGCAGGATCGGTATCTGCACCCTAGCTGCCAGACCCCTAACTGACAAAAAGAAACAAACTTCTTGGACCACAACCTAAGTAGCTCATAGGTTTCCTGGATGAATTCTCCATTTCATATATCAAAGAAAAACGAAAACTTGTATTATAATAAAACAGTCCAAGTACTGAAAAACTTGGGAGGGAAACACCTAGAAGTGATCTTTGTGCCCAAGAGACTATGACACCAACCACTGCTGCAACTTGTGTTTCTTGGTTTCCAATGTCTTTAATTCTTTTTCAACACTAATAAAGTTGTTTTTGAATTGAATAATTTAAACCAAAAGTTACTGGCTCTGTGAGTTGCCCTTTGTTTGTGTACTGTAACTTTCCTATCTTTCTTCCAGTGTTTATGGCAGCTGGCAGACCAACATAAGGTTCATTACTGCCACCTATTGAGCTGGAGTGTGGAACAAGACACAGAAGAAAAACAAACTCATCTACTATAGAATCAAATGTTAAGGTCTTCCTGACCCCTCTGAGTAATGCGATTAGTCAGTATGGCTTTGGTGACACATTCCAAAGTGAGAGTGTGAGACACACAAGGAGGAGTAACAGCATAGAGGATATGCTGAGAGTCTCCTTCAAAGACAAGAAGTATAAAAACAAACAGAAGACGAGCAAGGCGACTTCAAATGGCAGCATCTGAAAAGCAAGCTTCATGGAAACACGCTCAAGAGACAGAGTGTCGGTCAAGAGAGATCAGACACACGTGGATACCGAGGAAAGGCGCTGAAGGAACACGTAGGGCAGGAAATATCAAATATTTTTAAACAAGCTATGTTACCTATCAAAGACAGGTAACAGACAAAATTTTTGATATCTCTTGCCTTTTGTGCACCCTCATCATTTCTTCAGTATTGAACCTGTCTTGACCGATGCTCCCTCTGTCCAATGTGTTCCCATAAAACCTGGTTCTCAGACCCTATCATTTCGAGGCACCTTGCTTGCCTCCTGTCTGCATTTTAATTACCACCAATGACAGATGGGGGACCCCATAATCCACTGTGAAAATAGAATGTGCATTCTTTGAGTGGTTCCCATATTTGAAGATGACTCTCAACATTTCTCCAATGCCTTTCTTCGGTGTCCTCATGCGTGTCAACCTCTCTACTTGGTGCTTCCTGCCTCAGTTGCATTTGACTCAGCAACCAAAGCGAAACTGACCAATCAGATTGCTCTGAGGAACCTCACACACACACAAACACACACAGAGACTGTAGCATTTTATTATATACAGTACCTAGCTGTGTAAGACCATGCTGTAAAAAGCCCAGGGTCCTAGAAACTATTGAAATCGTCAGAACAAAAACTGAAATGTACAGATGTCAAGTAATTGAAAGGAACTATTCTGGGCATCTCTATCCTAGGAGGTTTCGTTTTGCCGACGTGCTCTCCTCGCGGCGGGAGGAAAAGTAAAAGGAATACTGTTTTGCCCATGTTAGCGACTAAGCGACTTTATCTCTCTTCTGAGGTTTCGTTTTGCTGATGTGCTGGCCCTGCTTGTGTTATTAGTGGCGTGCGGACAGACACACACACTTACACGCATAGACGTTTATATGTAAGACAGACAGCAATATTCTATTACCTGTCTTTAATAAGTAATATATTTTAAAGCCCAAATAGACAATAATGTATTCATGTGATGGCAAGTCCTTTTTAAAGCATCCTGTAAAGAAACCTACTCAAGTCCCAGTGTCTTCAGCAATGAAGTATCTTCGATAGACCTTGTATGACAAGGAGTCAAATAAAACATGCGGCCCATTCTCTGGCTCGTTACACTTTCTGCAATAGCCTGTCTCATCTTCTTATTCACTTTTCTTAGTTTGCAGTGATAACATGTCTGAAGCTTATTCATTTTAAATGTGTTATTCCATCCAAACTAATACTAATCTGCGTCAGTATTACTTCTTTCCTCCTATTATTCCCACCTCTTTTTGGATGTTTAACAAGTGCACCCCTTTCCAATAATCCACTGGATATTCCGAATGGATTTTTTTCAGTTACCGATTTTGCCTCCCTTGTTGGTAAAGGCACGGCAAAATCAATGACCTTAATGACTGTTTGGCAAAAAGATCGGCAATCACATTTCCCTCCGCATAAACTGGAACTTTTAAGCAAAACTCACACACACCGTGATCCAGCAGTCACCAAAATTACTGCTCAATGATCAATAAAAACATTCACGTCCCTCTGATTTACCAAAACTGTTCAGCGCTGATAATGAATCAGAGCGTTTTTTATCTTTCTTTCTTTTATTTACTAACTTTAGCTAAATCGGAAATCCCGCCATAACCTCGTCACGTCCTTTCTTTTTTTCTGCCATATTGATGAAGAGCAGAGTCTCGCGAGGCGTGATGATCCTGAATGGGCGGAGCGAGTGTGCTCGCGAGGTTTGATCAGCTGTTGTGTCTGTTCCGTGAGGCAGCACGTGGGGAGGAGCGGGCGACACTTATCTTCACGCTGCAGACGAAACCCGTGAGTATAATCTGCTTTGTGAGTCGCTTAGTAGCAGTAGTGGGATGGAGTAAGTGCGCGCTTGTCTCTCATGCCTGCTGCCATGTATTCCCGGCAGTGCTTGTGAAAGCGAAAGACAAACTGTGCGCTTTGACATTGAACATGGTGGCGCAGGTGCCCCGTCCCGTTACCAGTGCAGGCTGAGGCCCCAGTGAGCGAGTGGCAGTGGCGGCGACTCCGGCGGCTTCCTCACTCCCTGCCCAGGCCTGCTTGCTTACTTGCTTTCTTTATCTGTGTCGCTTGCTCTCGCTGTCTGTCGGGTCGCGTTGAGGAGGCGGAGCACAATACGGCACAGGATCCACGCCACTCTCGCGACCCATGTGCCCTTCGCTGAGTTCGAAGTGGCGTGTTTCAGTTGACGGTGACCCCTTGATGTGAGCCCCCAAGGTCGTGGCGCCCACTGGTGTCTACCCCACGCTTTGGTCTGTTTATTTTGTAGGCCTTTGGCGCTCCGCTCTCGGTCGCGTTGCCGTGCACGTTTCAATAGAAAAATGTAAAAGCAGCGGCAGACTAGAACTTCTTTAAACTTACTAGCACGATGTTTTTGTAATCGCGGTTTATTGGAAGTCTGGGAATATCTTGGCCCTGGTTGGTGTTTTTTTTTTTTTTTGTGCCCTTTCCTTTTCAGTGGCTCATCATAGACCAAATAAGGGCCAGGTTCATTCCCAGACTTCCTGTGAGAACCTGAGCCTCGCCGCCTTTCGCGAATGTAGCCTTTCGTGGTACTTCATGGCCAGCGGTGTTCGGCTCCTGAAGTTTTCCTCCGCCCTGTCCTTAAAAAGTGGTGGAGTGATCCAAGTTTGGTGGATTTTAAACTTGCAACGCGAAAAATAAACTTTCCTCTCCAGAAACTCTTGTCGTTACCTTTGTCCTTAGCATGTAAGGTGAACACCAGCACATTGGTGTATGCGTCTGATACGAGAGTGCCATGCCTTTCCAGCGCGGATTGGTTTACGTGTTTTCTTTTTCATAAGCATTTAAGCAAGTTAAAAATGGTGCGAGTTTAGTTACTTTTGCCGCCTTAGAGCCCGAGGTCGGCTGAGGTCGGGGATTTCGAGCTACTTTTCAATTCGCGCTTGTCATTTCTTTTTTTGATACGTTCTGTCAAGGACACGATCTCAACCTGTTTAGCACCTTTGACCTTGTGGTGCAACCTGTTGGAGGGCAAACTTGGCCACTTTTCCTTTGAATCAGGTGCATTTATTCAGTCCCTTTGCCCTAGGAGAGAGTTGATTGCAGTTTGATAGTTAACTTGCTAAAATACTTTTTTCCAGAGGTGTTTTTTTTTTTTTTTGCTACATGGAAAAACTGATAACTGCTTATTTGCCCAAGATTGGAAAGAATGTGTTTACATAAGGTCGAGGAAAAAGAAATATTGTAACAGGTATTCTCAGGGTAAATCTAATATCCTTACTCAATTTTCTGAATGCAAGCTCCATCCCATGTCCGTGCCTGCGCATGTTTTCCAGGTCTGTTTGTCGAGGTTACTCGTTGAGTGCAAGAGAAAAACCACTCCTGAGCAAACTTCGTGGGGCACCTACTCAATTTGAGCTTGTTTAGAGTTGCTAGTTAACAAAAGCGTAATCAGAAACTGGATTACCCATAGGAAAGTCGCATAACACACGAGAGGATGAACTTAATCCAAATAAAGGGGTGTATGTGTATAATTGTTTTTTAAGTTGTGCTTGTGCTCTGTGAACATCACCACTAAAGACCCTTTAGTCAGAGTGCTTCTTGTGATGGATGATATACACAACTCTTCTTCTGAATATACTCAGTGTGACTGTTTTCACTGATATGCTCAATCCAAAATGTATTAAACATGTTTTGGAAATGTAGTTAGAAAGTCAGCATCTTGCAGAGTAGTCATCCTGGTGTCATTTAACCTCAGTCAATAACTGTCTGATGCCATGTCAGTTTGAATTTTGCTGAGATTTCCATATTAATTTAGAGGTCTTGGATGCCTTAGAATTTGAGATTCAATTGCAGAATTTTCTTGACTTCAACCGTTAATATCCCATGCAGGTGAATGGCACTGTATCCTGCATTCGTCTTCAGTGTGTTTACTTCTGTTTTCCCTTTATCCTAAGATTAACCAGACCCAGGCTCATTAAACATTGTGCCTTGTGCATATTGCCATTGTAGCCTGTAGTGTGGCTGTGTCTTGTTTTCCTTTGGCTGTTTTATGTTCATATCCCTTTATTCAGTTTTGTCTGCCACTGTTTGGTTGGATTCTTTGTTTATGGGATGGGTGGGTAATACTACTACTGGGATTGTGAATTTCCCCTTGGGATTAATAAAGTATCTATCTATCTACTAGGTGGTGGCAGTTACTGTGCACCTTGTGCACCATACACTTGTGTATATGTGATTTAATATGTATGTCACAAGTAAAGTGTTTGCAATGGTTTGTGTTGCTGTTCATTTCAGATTAGCTTTGTGGATACTGTAGGCCTGGATGAAAATAGAATAGTTGAAAATAAGATATGTCTGTAAGCTTTCAAAATAGGAAGTCACTAAAGCTCTGAAAAAGATTGAAGAGAAAGGCAGTGGGACAAACTGTTGTGGTGTTAGAAATGTTGAAGACCGGGGAAGGTCCTGCAGTTGAATGGTTGACAGTCCTGTGCAGTATGAATGTGTGTGAAGGGAGGATTCCTGAGGATTAAAGATATTGTGTGGTGATTCTGGTATATAAAGGGAAGTGGGTCAGTATTGAATCATCAGACTTTTGGAGTAGAAAATGAAGAAGAGTGCTGATCAGGTGAAATATTTTCATATATTTGAGCGACACATGATATATACCTCCATTTTTTGGAATGATTGATTAAGCATTAAGATGCTTAGATCTTACGGTTTCCCTTTTAAATATTTGATTTTTTTAAACACAGCAAAGTTAAATTAAAAAGTGCAAAATAGGAGAATAAACAAATGCCTGAAGTTTACCTGCTTTCTCTGTAAAACTTCTTGTCCTGAATTCAAGGTGCATAAGTGAGGTCATGTCCAGTAACTTATCCAAGGAAAGTAACAGAACTGAAACTTGTTTCTTAAAATGTTATCCTAGCTATGGTACCTGTAGAAGACAGGTAATAGGACAATTTAAATATTTGCTACCTCTTCCACCTATGTGCACCTTCAGCTCATCTCCTCAGTATTTTTGTGTGTGTGTGTGTGTATAAACCGCTCTTCATCGGCTCTAATTTTCTTGGGCATCGTCTCTTAAAGCCCGCTTCCCAGACTCATTATTTTTGGGGTACCTTGCTTGCCTCTTGTCGGTTTTTAAGCTTCCCATCTTTGATGGCGAGACTCTGCACGCCTTCTACCCCTTTATAAAGTATCTATCTATCTATCTATCTATCTATCTATCTATCTATCTATCTATCTATCTATTCCTCATGTGTCTCACACTCGCACTTCCTCTTTGTGTAGCGAAAGCTTCATTGACCACTCGGATTGCTCTGAGGGACTTGGCATACGGACCTTAGTTTATTACATTGTAGATGTTAAAAACCTCACCCTTCACAATCTGAGTGTTTGTTTTTGTGTTTAGTGTCACAGTTTCAATGTAATGCACATTTCTTTGTCAAAGCCCAAAACAATATACACTGTTCTTGAAAGTGTATTTTAAGTCCAGTCATTTCATTCTGCTTTCCCTTTATGTAAATATACATTTTTTTTTACAGATTTGTGTGACAAAACACTTCAATTTGTACTTATTAATCACATTTCTTAACTCTTTTAGAGCTAATTCATTTTTTCCCCTTTTTCTCCCAGTGCTGAATATTTTTCCAAAAAAAAGTTAAAAGTACACAAAGCATCGGTTTCACACATGAATGAACAGAAACTTATTTATGACAAATGTGACTGTCATGTTCCATGAGCCACTACAGTATGTAAATTCACATACTTAGTACATACTTGTTTGTCTCCTTACTAATAAGCTGAAAGGTTATTTCTGGAAAAAACATCTTGAAGTAGTCAAGTGGTTGGTAATCCGTAGTCACTGCTAGCATGCTGTGTCGTTTGATGAAGTCCAGTTGTCAACTTGGCTGTCACAAATTTGTGTCTGTCCAGTCCTCCCAAGGTTAACGTTGCTGTAGGCACATCGGCTACTCAAGCATTTTCAGCACTACAGACAGCTAGGGGCTGATCAGCTGATGCAGGAACCTGTCTTTCGTCTTCAATTTCCAGATTGTTGGCATCAAATTTGGAGTTTGAAAATTGTCTGTGTAGTCCTCCATGGTGATTGTTGCTTTAGGCACATCAGCATCACAAGCAGCTGGGGGCTGATCAGCTGATGCAGGTACCTGACTTTCGTTTTCGATCTCCAGATCAGGTACATCAAAATCGGAGTTCGATAAGTCAGTCTGATTCAGCAATAATACACATGGAGTATTTTGCTTTTTCTTTAATTGATAGGTATATGACTAACAAATATGACCGGTATTTCTCAATGAGGTGTATTAAAAATCTTATAAATGATAAACGAAGCATGAATTAAATGAAAGTTATGGATTATGGAAGGTCTTCATAGTGAATAAAATAGTCACTGGCGCAGTTCCTTATTTTTAAAAGTTATAACAGAGTCCGATCGAGTCATCGATTAGCTACAGGACAGTGGGATGGAGGAGGATGTGCTGAAAACTGTAGTGGGGTAAATTATGACATACTAAAGGCTAATTTTTGTCGTATTGTAATTAAATAGCACATTAATCACTTCAGAACTACACTTAATGTGGTCTTCAGATTTTGGGAGAAAAGATCAAAATCACTTGAATTAATCACAGTCAAAGTGAAAAGTAATGTATCAATCAAAGTGGCTACAGCTGAAGAACAAGGAATTGTGGGAAGTCAATGTGCAAAGCCTGTCCACTGGTGTATTGCGATTTACATGTTGAGAACTGGAAAATGAAAATTCAATGAGCAGCAGGAGGCGTCAGTGCTTATTTGCGTTTTACTTTTCATTTTTGCTGCTTCATTGTTTTTCAGGCTAAAAATGAAATTGCAAATTCTGATGTTTTTAATTTTTGCAGCATTGTTGTGCATAGACTTTTCAATTGCAAATCGTGTAGTTTAATTTTATTTTTAATATTTGCAGCATTTAGACTTTGAAACTGAAATTACAAAAGACAGATTGCTTTTTCTTTTTATAATTTTAATTTCTTTTTTGCAGAAAATACCTTCCATACAGACAGAACTGGTATAACTGGGACAGGTTCGCAGGCCTCCTTGCATGCACAAGCTTTTTCAGTTCTTCCCACAAATTTTCATTTGGATTGAGGTCAGGGCTTTGTGATGGACACTTCAGTACCTTGATATTATTGTCCTTAAGCCATTTTGCCACATGTTTGGAGATATGCTTGGGGTCATTGTCCATTTGGAAGTCCCATTTGCTACCGAGCTTCAACTTCTTTGCTGAGCTCTTGAGATGTTGCTGCAGTTTATCTTCATAATTTACCTTCCTCATGATGTCATCTGTTTTGTGAAGTGCACCAGTCCCACCTGCACCAAAGCACCCCCACAATATGATGCTCCTACCCCCATGCTTAATGTTTAGGATGGTGAATTTTGGCTTAAAAGCCTCACCCTTTTCCCTCCAGACATAACTATGGTCATTACGACCGAACACTTCGATCTTGGATTCATCAGAGCAGAGGGCTTTTTTCCAGAAGGAAAGATCTTTGTCCTCATGTGCCATTGCAAACTTCAGTCTGGATTTTTTATGCTGGATTTGGAGCAGTGGCTTCTTCCTTGCTGAGCAGCCTTTCAGGTTATGTTTATATAAGACTTGTTTACTATGGATATAGATACTTGTCTACCTGTTTCCACCATTATTTTCACAAGGTCCTTTATTTATTTTTTTTGGGGGGGAGGGGATTGATTTACACATATGCCAAAGTGCGTTCTTCTCTAGAAGACAGAATGTGTCTCCTTCCTGAGCAGTATGACAGCTGTGTGGTCCCATGGTGTTTATACTTGCGTATTATTTATTTGTACAGATGGACATGGAACCTTCAGGTGTTTGGAAGTTGTTCCCAAGGATGAAGAAGATTTGTAGAGGTCCATAATTTATTTCTGAGGCCTTGGCTGATTTCTTTTGATTTTCCCCTTATATCAAGAAAAGAGGTAGCAAGTATGATGATAGGCCTTAACATATATCCATCCACGTATTAACTCCAGTTAGCCTAACTGACTATCAGAAGTTAATTGTCTAAATGCCCAAAGGCTTGACTTCATTTTCTGGAATTTTCCAAGCTGTGTAAAGGCACAGTTATCAAAGTGTATGTAAACTTGTGATCCGCTAGAATTGTGATATAGTCAATGTAATGTGAAATAATCAGTCTGTAAACATTGTTGGAAAAAATTAATTTTACTCTGCACAGAGATGTTAAATATATAGACTGCCAAATTTATAGTTTGATAAAAATTCTTTTGGTATTCTGGTTTTGATTAATCGTTTTTTGTAAAAGAACATTTTGGTAATCTAATTTTATAATTGTTACAACAAATTCAGTGACCATTGGTACTGATATATCACTCTTTCTGGACCACCATTGTATCTATCTATCTATCTATCCCTCTTTAAATAACATACAGAATGCTGGCCCTTGTAATTCACTTGTGCTTTCATGTGATAGAGCCCAAGTTTTTTTTTTTCAATTTTTGCATAGGTTCAAGGGTATCCTTTCCAATCCATCTAGCAGAAGTGGCAATTAATGGTTCTTAATAGTGACAAGCGAGTTAACTAAAATTAAGCCTAAAAATATAGGTTTGGCAACAGATAAATGGGTTCTAACTAACCCCTTATGCACAGAGGAATTTTTGGCATCATTGCACACAAATTACATATCCAAAAATTACTCTGCTTATGTAATAAAACTGCATATGGCTAAAAAGTAGAACACTTCACATTTTTAAAAGAAAGTGTATGATTAAAATCCTTTCTTTACATCCATATCAACTAAATAAAACAAAAAATTTGGCACTTTAGGGCTTTCTCTCCAAAAACTAGATTTTACAGTACATAACCAAGACATTTTATGATGCCTAATTCAGGAATCAAATTTCTGTAGTGCTCCAATCTTTCATTGTGGTAAGTTTAGATGTCATATCCCACAGCATTGCAAAGTTACACTGTTCAGCACAAGGTGTCCCCCTGTCCCTTTCTGGAAGCATTTAGTCTCTTGCATCTAAAGAATCTCTCAAAACTCATATTGCAGTTGGTTATTTTTTTAATTTATTTTTTTTTAGAAAAAAAGAAATGCAAATACATACCAATACTTTATCACTCTGAAGCAACAAGTAAACAATTTGTAACTCGGTATTTATCAAAACCTTTACTTTGAAAATTATTTTTCATTACAGTTCTTGAAACAATTTTTGTTTAACACTGGACACAGAGGAAGCCTTACTTTTGTACACTAGATTGGTGTTTTTGTGCTACAGTTCACCCATCATCTCCTGCTTCTGTTGCAGTTGCCCTATAGGATTTCAGTGCATTTATTTACTTATTTTTCTTATTGCTTTTTTCTTGCACTTTATATCTGGAGTAAGTTACATAAATATACATTTTCTTACCAGCTTCTTCCTGCACTAAGTTATGGGGAAGGGGACGGTAGCCCTGGACAGTAGCTGGTAGCCCTGGGCGCAGAGTTAGGCATAGACACATACTGTACATCTAAAGCAGTGTTTCTCAGCAGGGCTGGGGAGTTGGAGTCTCAGACAATTTTGGGTACCTGGAGTAGGGGTCGGCAAAAATGTACCAATTCCTAATAAATTTAAATTGTAATGAAAAAAAATGCTGCAAGTTCAAATGTCCCCATTTCACAAACAAGTGTCATAATTAAGTACTTCTCTGATGTAAGAATAAAGCCCAGTGCATAGTTATGGTACTACTAGTGTGAAGTTCAGCTGAGCTATTATACAACCTGACATTCACATATTGTAATCAGGATTATGGTACATTACAAAAAGTGTTTTCATTTTATTTCAGATGTAATGTGTTTAACAAGTTAATGAGTGTAAACAAGTATAATGATTTACAGTGCAGCTGGAAAGTATTCACAGTGGATCACTTTTTCCACATTTTGTTATGTTACAGCCTTATTCCAGAATGGATTAAATTAATTTTTTCCTCAGAATTCTACACACAACACCCCATAATGACAACGTGAAAATGTTTACTTGAGGTTTTTGCAAATTTATTAAAAATAAAAAAAATTGAGAAAGCACATGTACATAAGTATTCACAGCCTTTGCCATGAAGCTCAAAATTGAGCTCAGGTGCATCCTGTTTCCCCTGATCATCCTTGAGATGTTTCTGCAGCTTAATTGGAGTCCACCTGTGGTAAATTCAGTTGACTGGACATGATTAGGAAAGGCACACACCTGTCTATATAAGGTCCCACAGTTGACAGTTCATGTCAGAGCACAAACCAAGCATGAAGTCAAAGGAATTGTCTGTAGACCTCCGAGACAGGATTGTCTCTAGGCACAAATCTGGGGAAGGTTACAGAAAAATTTCTGCTGCTTTGAAGGTCCCAATGAGCACAGTGGCCTCCATCATCCGTAAGTGGAAGAAGTTCAAAACCACCAGGACTCTTCCTAGAGCTGGCCGGCCATCTAAACTGTGCGATCAGGGGAGAAGGGCCTTAGTCAGGGAGGTGACCAAGAACACGATGGTCACTCTGTCAGAGCTCCAGAGGTCCTCTGTGGAGAGAGGAGAACCTTCCAGAAGGACAACCATCTCTGCAGCAATCCACCAATCAGGCCTGTATGGCAGAGTGGCCAGACGGAAGCCACTCCTTAGTAAAAGGCACATGGCAGCCCACCTGGAGTTTGCCAAAAGGCACCTGAAGGAGACTCAGACCATGAGAAAGAAAATTCTCTGGTCTGATGAGACAAAGATTGAACTCTTTGGTGTGAATGCCAGGCGTCACGTTTGGAGGAAACCTGGCACCATCGCTATAGTGAAGCATGGTGGTGGCAGCATCATGCTGTGGGGATGTTTTTCAGCGGCAGGAACTGGAAGACTAGTCAGGATAAAGGGAAAGATGACTGCAGCAATGTACAGAGACATCCTGGATGAAAACCTGCTCCATAGCGCTCTTGACCTCCGACTGGGGCGACGGTTCATCTTTCAGCAGGACAACGACCCTAAGCACACAGCCAAGATATCAAAGGAGTGGCTTCAGGACAACTCTGTGAATGTCCTTGAGTGGCCCAGCCAGAGCCCAGACTTGAATCCGATTGAACATCTCTGGAGAGATCTTAAAATGGCTGTGCACCGACGCTTCCCATCCAACCTGATGGAGCTTGAGAAGTGCTGCAAAGAGGAATGGGCGAAACTGGCCAAGGATAGGTGTGCCAAGCTTGTGGCATCATATTCAACAAGACTTGAGGCTGTAATTGCTGCCAAAGGTGCATCGACAAAGTATTGAGAAAAGGCTGTGAATACTTATGTACATGGGATTTCTCAGTTTGTTTATTTTTAATAAATTTGCAAGAACCTCAAGTAAACTTTTTTCACATTGTCATTATGAGGTGTTGTGTGCAGAATTCTGAGGAAAAAAATGAATTTGATCCATTTTGGAATAAGGCTGTAACATAACAAAATGTGGAAAAAGTCATGCGCTGTGAATACTTTCTGGATGCACTGTAGGTGGAAGTGTGTGCTATGACCTGATGTGTGTTCAGGGGTTCTTGTCTTTTGTTTAAACTGGCCAGTACGGTAGAGATTCAGCTTCCTAGCCAGTAGTTCTCTGGCTAAATGGCGTGTATGTTGCCTTCAATCAACATGGAAAATACATTAGCATATTAAATACAGAGAAGTCGGAGTCAGAAGTACCGGAAACTAAGGAGTCGGAGTCGAAGGATTTATCAACTGACTCCACAGCCCTATTTCTCCGCCACTTTTGAGTCACTGAAGGCCATCGCAAGTTAGCGAACATACGACTTGTTCACAGTATAATCTGCCAAGCCAGTTCCTGTTGTTTGTCCTCTGCCATATTTATAAATATGACACATGCTGGATTTTTTTTTTTTTTAGAAATATGCAGTATTAACTCAATTAAATTTAGGAAATTGAAACATTTCAAAAACTGTTTGAATCATGGCTTGAACTATTTAATTTTTACAACATAATTTGATTATGTAACTCTTGTGGTTGATGCCCAGTATTTGACAGTGTTCATTTTGCTTTCTCATCTTGAACTCTTCTGACCGACCTGGTGGGCAGACCACCGAAAGCCAGAAAAATTATTGGGGCACCAGTCAGGCAACCCACTTTAATTGGCAATGCAGCATTTGACAGAAAAATGGCCATGGCACAAAACACATTTGTCTCTGTGTCCTCATTGAGGGTGTGGGCAAAATGAGATACCACCTTTCTGGGACTGCCCACATTTATGGTGTATGAACAGAAGGGGTGGGGCCTGCCGGGGCTAGGCTCCCTCCCTCTTTGGTATTTTCTTGAGCTGCAGAAGAAAGATACTGTTGGAGAAAGCACCCCTCTCAACCGAGGGTGGTATCACTTACCTCAGCAGAGCCAGGCATACGTTTGATACTCCTTAACATTAAGTTTACACCTGGAAAAATGAGCCAAAAACATTAACATTTTTCAACAGGAAGAAATGTTATTACTTGTAACAAATATATACCAAAATATTAACAAAGTACAGTAGGAAAGGTATGTGTGCTGTACACTACTGTAGTGATTTAGTACATATCCTACGTGTGTGATATGTGTCACCATTGCACAACATTGCATTCGGGGCCGTAGATAAGTGTTTTTATTTCCACCCCCACCCCCTGTTACTTGGGCATGAGGGTAGAATGTTAGTGTCTGATCGACAGGATTGACATGCCCCTTGCATTATTGTAGGCTACCACAGCACAAACCGGAGTATCTTCTACATTTCCTTAACATGAATATTGATAGTTGCTGCACTCTGGACAGTGCTTAGTAGGCTAATGTCTGTCTTGTTCTTCCACCTGATTGCACTTATTTTGCTTTTTTGCCACATAGATCCTGCACCTTACTGCAGCTTTATATGATTGAAGGCACCAAGGGATATCACGGTTTTTTGGTCATATAGTACCTTGTGCATCAATTTCACCGTACTTGTCAACATCTAATAACCAAATCGCATTGTCATCCCTGTCGCTTGGTTCAACTAATGGTTCAGTTATAGTTTGTTATAAAACTGTCTTTACTTCTTTTCTTTTACATGCATTTATGTGCTTTGATTGCAGGCTTTGTCACTCTTATCAATGTTTGAGTTACCATGGAGTAGCAAAACTCTTAATGACTTTTTTTGTAGCATGATGTTATTTTATCCAGCAGACAGCAGCAGAATACTGTCTAGAGTATTATTCAGGCTTAACACTTTATTTCGGATCATAACAGCTTAACACAAGAGACACTAAAGGAGGTTAGCTTGGTTTAAAGACGATGTTGCATTATATAATAGAGTAGAACAGCATGTTACTGCAGTTGTTGCATCTGATTGCCTTTGAGGATGTCGTGTTACAGGTGCATCTCAATAAATTAGAATATCATCAAAATGTTAATTTATTTCTCTAATTCAATTCAAAAAGTAAAACTCTTAAATAGATTCATTACACACAGTGATATATCTGAAGCATTTTTTTCTTTTCATATTGCTGATTATGGCTTATAGCTAATGAAAACCCAAAATTCAGTATCTTACAAAATTAGAATATTGTGAAAGAGTTCAATATTGTAGACTCATGGTGTCACACTCCACTCAGCTAATTAACCCAAAACACCTGCAAAGGTGACCTGGGCCTTTAAATGGTCTCAGTCTGGTTCAGTAGGCCACACAATCATGGGGAAGACAGCTGACTTGACAGTTGTCCAAAAGACCGTCATTGACCCCTCCACAAGGAGGGTAAGCCATAAAAGGTCATTGCTAAAGAAGCTGGCTGTTCAGAGTGCCGTATCCAAGCATATTAATGGAAAGTTGAGTGGAAGGAAAACATCCATCCATCAATTTTCCAACCCGCTGAATCCGAACACAGGGTCATGGGGGTCTGCTGGAGCCAATCCCAGCCAGCACAGGGCACAAGGCAGGAACCAATCCCGGGCAGGGTGCCAACCCACCACAGGACACACACAAACACACCCACACACCAAGCACACACTAGGGCCAATTTAGAATCACCAATCCACCTAACCTGCATGTCTTTGGACTGTGGGAGGAAACCGGAGCGCCCAGAGGAAACCCACGCAGACACTGGGAGAACATGCAAACTCCATGCAGGGAGGACCCGGGAAGTGAACCCAGGTCTCCCAACTGCGAGGCAGCAGCGCTACCCACTGCGCCACCGTGCCGCCCGGAAGGAAAACATGTGGCAGAAAAAGGTGCACAAGCAACAGGGATAACCGTAGCCTTAAGAGGATAGTAAAGCACAGCCCATTCAAGAATTTGGGGGAGATTCACAAGGAGTGGACTGTGGCTGGAGTCAGTGCTTCAAGAGCCGCCACTCACAGACGTATCTGGGACTTGGGCTACAACTGTCGCATTCCTTGTGTCAAGCCACTCCTGAACCAGAGACAAAGTCAGAAGCATCTTGACTGGACTAAGGAGAAAACGGATTGGACTGTTGCTCAGTGGTCCAATGCTCCGTGGTCAGATGAAAGTAAATTTTGCATTTCATTTGGAAATCAAGGTCCCAGAGTCTGGAGGAAGAGTGGAAAGGCACAGAATCTAAGTTGCTTGAGGTCCAGTGCGAAGTTTCCACAGTCAGTGATGATTTGGGGAGCCATGCCATCTGGTGGTGTTGGTCCACTGTGTTTTATCAAGTCCAATGTCCACGTACCAGTACCTGGTTTAATGACCATGGTATCACAGTGCTTGACTGGCCAGCAAACTCGCCTGACCTAAACTCCATAGAGAATCTATGGGATATTATCAAGAGGAAGATGAGACACCAGACCCAACACTGATGCAGTAATTCATGCAAAAGGAGCCCCGACTAAGTATTGAGTGCATACATGGACAGACTTTGCAGTAGGCCAACATTTTTGTATTAAAAATCATATTTTTATTGGTCTTGTGTAATATTCTAATTTTCTAATTTTGAGTTTTCATTAACTGCAAGCCATAATCTGCAAAATGAAAAGAAATAAATGCTTGAAATATATCAGTGTGTAATGAATCTATTTAATGAGTTTCACATTTTTAATTGAATTACTGAAATTAACTTTTCGATGATATTCTAATTTATCAAGATGCACCTGTATATGACTGTCAATTGCGGGGAATGACCAATAACAAGACTCCCTTAGAAATTCTCAGAATAGTTTTCCAAAGTATCACAACCTTGCTACAATTTGAGCCAGCGGCTGTATGATTGTAATCATGCTTTAGTGGATTGGCAACCAACGTGAACTGGCCGATTTTTACTACAAGTGACTTGACTGGTGATTGGTAAATTGGCCAATCAAGATTTATTTTTTCTTTTAAATCAGCATTTGCTTTTCTAAGCTTTACAGTAATTTAGGTGCAGCGCTCCTTTATGCAAAGTATTACAGTAGTTGAGCAAGCACATCTTTTTGCTGAGAACTTCATATAAACCGAGAGCATCAAGGAAGACGTTACCAGAGAGGGAGGGACAAGCATAATATAAACTTTTACATTAAAGAAAGTGGAATAAAAAAACTGCGAGCCTGGAATCTGAGGAGCAATCCTTTACAATCGGAGAGAGAAGCTACTTTGATGAATTCATCCGTTTTATTATGTCCTTTAATTTAAATGGACTCTGCTTATATGGACAGTGACAGAGCTTGTGTTTAGTACAACAGCTCTTATTTTCATTTGGAATAAAAAAGGTAAAGAAGAATTTGAAAGAGTAAGGAATATTTAGCTGCTATGCTGAAAAAATAGCACACGCTTATGTAAATGTGTATTTTAAAAGAGAAACCGCTGTAGTTCAATTAATGATTAAAAATTATTCAGAACTATACGGTATAGGTACAATTAAGCTGTGGTTAACTACCAGTATGACTTAATTGAATCAGTGTGTGTATGTATTCTTATTAAACTAATGGTGAAAGCCAATATTTTAATTAAGTTTTGTTTCTGATATTCTGTATTATGGATAAATAATTTCTGTACATATTTTATTACTTAAAAGTATGTATTTTAAGGTACATTTTAGTATTTTCATTGTCACTTAGCAATAAGCCCACAGAATTTCATTTTGTCAATAAAAATTAACAGGAAACACCTGTGGTCTGTAGTTTCATTATAAAAAAAGTTTAACACTTTAATGTAGAACATAAGGAAAAATCATAGAGGAACACCAGCTAATACCCTGTGTCATACTAGAAAAAAAGTTGTTTACTAATAAAGTAGCAAGTCCAACAATTCATATTGCTTAACTTTATTTTAATTTTATTAATATCTAACTTCTCAACATTTTTCTATGAATTTATATAAATTAAGAATTTGAGTACTTTGCTTTTTAACATTGAATTTGGATGTTATAAGTAAATTCGGATTTTAATTTTTTTAGTTTAAGTGATCAATATACTGTATACAAGTCAACTTTAATGTGTATCAAATTGGCTTGCTGTTCTTTGTGTTCTTGTGCACAGCTACCTCGTAGTTAGTAAATAATAGATGTTGTTTTTGTCCTGCTATTCAGCAGTGGATATTTATATGAACACTGATGAAAGCTGATGAGGTGTAGCTTGACAGCTTTCCAGTTCTGCCTGCAAGTGGTGTTAAATAGACATGGGTTAAGAGAACAGCTTTTGATGCTTTACTGTTGTTGCTAAATGTTTAATGATTTATAATACCAGCCAACAGTGAGCTGTGGACAAGGCAACAGTCTGAAACTGAGAAAAGGCAGTTTCATGACCGAGAACAAGATACAGTATCAAGCTGCTGCTTATGACTCAGGCGATATAACATAGGGGGTTATCTTTGTATCCTCGGTTAAGCCTGTGTGATGTAATTTTAAAACAAGTTCACTGTTATTTATCTGGAGTGTTTGCTTTTAAATAATATTAAAACATGGTACTACATCGAGTTTTGTAGAACCATACTTAAATATTAATAGGAAAGTTAAGATCACCATTGTACACAATTCTCTAGTATGTTCTGTCTCAGCCTCAACATTCTCCCTTACAAAAATACAAAAAAATACATTTTGAATACATATTTTATTTTCAAACTTTTTTATATTTTTAATTGTTTCACTTTTTTTATTTATTTAGGAAGCAGAAACGTCCTATCAAAGTACAACTCGAATCAAATGAAAAAAAAAAAAAAAAAAAGAGCTCAAAAGTATGCTCCTTAGAAACTCCATGAAACTTTGCACAAACTTTAAAATACTGTAAAATAGTTTTATTTTCATTGTTACATTTTTTCGTCTATATCAATTAGCCAGAGTACTAGTTACTAAAGGATGTTTGAAATTTATAGACTAACTAGACATTAAGCCTGTTACAATAACGGGCGCTAGAACAGTAGTGATTATCATATTTTTTTTTACGCTCATTTTCCTTTTCTTTTATAGATCTATTTGCTGTTATGAGTCTTTCTCTTTTAGCATTTTTCTGACGCTCATTTTCTTTTTCTTCTTTTTTAGGTGGCATGTTGTTAGTAGATAGTCACAGTAATATTAATATTAATATATTAACATTATTCAAGTTATTGTCTGTTTTTTACCTGCATTTTTTTATTACTCTTTAATTTAATATTTTTCGCTGCTGGAGTATGTGAATTTCCCCCTGGGATTAATAAAGTTATCTATCGATCGATCGATCGATCGTCTCCCGCTTATCCGAGGTCGGGTCGCAGGGGCAGCAGCTTCAGCAGAGATGCCCAGACTTCCCTCTCCCCGGCCACTTCTTCTAGCTCTTCCGGGAGAATCCCAAGGCGTTCCCAGGCCAGTTGAGAGACATAGTCCCTCCAGCGTGTCCTGGGTCTTCCCCGGGGCCTCCTCCCGGTTGGACGTGCCTGGAACACCTCACCAGGGAGGCGTCCAGGAGGCATCCTGATCAGATGCCCCAGCCACCTCATCTGACTCCTCTCGATGCGGAGGAGCAGCGGCTCTACTCTGAGCCCCTCCCGGATGACTGAGCTTCTCACCCTATCTTTAAGGGAAAGCCCAGACACCCTGCGGAGGAAACTCATTTCAGCCGCTTGTATTCGTGATCTCGTTCTTTCGGTCACTACCCATAGCTCATGACCATAGGTGAGGGTAGGAACATAGATCGACTGGTAAATTGAGAGCTTCGCCTTGCGGCTCAGCTCCTTTTTCACCACGACAGACCGATGCAACGCCCGCATTACTGTGGATGCCGCACCGATCCGCCTGTCGATCTCACGCTCCATTCTTCCCTCACTCGTGAACAAGACCCCGAGATACTTGAACTCCTCCACTTGGGGCAGGATCTCGCTACCAACCCTGAGAGGGCACTCCACCCTTTTCCGGTTGAGGACCATGGTCTCGGATTTGGAGGTGCTGATTCTCATCCCAGCCGCTTCACACTCGGCTGCGAACCGATCCAGAGAGAGCTGAAGATCACGGCCTGATGAAGCAAACAGGACAACATCATCTGCAAAAAGCAGTGACCCAATCCTGAGCCCACCAAACCGGACCCCCTCAACACCCTGGCTGCGCCTAGAAATTCTGTCCATAAAAGTATCATAGGCTTGTACGTCCATAATATTTTCTGTTACAGTAATACTGGCTTGTATGTGGCTGTAATATGCGTCACTGTGTTGTGTGCCTTTAACTTTCTCTCGCAGTAATACTGGTTTGTATTTCCGTAAAATGTGTGTAATTTTCTCTGACAGTAATACTGGCTTTGATATCGTAATATGCATTTAATTTTCTGTCACAACAGTGGGCAATCAGCAGATTCTCCCCAGCAACTGATGTAATGTGTGGCATGTAGTTGATAACCGTGCTTGTGGCGTCTCTCCAGCAAGTACTGTGCAGTTCCCCAGCCAAGTATTTTAACCCGTGCTGGCTTGCAGCTGATTATTGTATGTGCGGCATCTCCCCAGCAACGGATTTTATGTGCGCGAAAATAAATCTACTTTTAAAAGTCATCGTATTGTAATATCATGAAAATTCGTATATTTAGGAAAACCCCTTCAACGACTGACACTTTACCGGGCCAGGCTTCTTAATCGCAAATCTGACATCCTCAGAGTGAACACTTGCACAGCAACAAACACTAATCCCACCTCTTTGGGGAAGATGGTCCCCGCGTCTCAGTACCCATTTGGATTTTTCGTGCCTTTTGCTTTAAGTCTTACCTCATTTACAGAAATCCGATTGGATCGGATATTTTATAGGTCCCGCCCTCTCTGTCTTGTGTAACGTGTCAGGCGGCCTTTGAAGCATCGCACCGTGCCCCGCGCATGCGCACTTCACCAGAAGACACACGGACACTGGACGCACACAGGGGTTTTATTAAAGAGGACTAGGTGTTGCAGTTTAATGTCTGAAACAGCATAGCGATGTAAATCTGTGATACAAAAATGACTTAATCTCTTTTATATTGGTATTATGTTAATTGGCCTCAAAGAAAACAAAATTTTACCTTTGTAAATGTAGGTTGCCTAAAAATGCGTAACACATACTCTAACTAAAAGTTTAAAACAAATCTGGGTTTTAGACATTGAATAGTTTTTCAAATGGCGATTGAGTAACAAAAGAAATAAAGTGAGGTACAGTAATCCCTCGCTACTTCGCGGTTCATTTTTCGCGGATTCACGACTTCGCGGATTTTTAAATACAAGTGATTGCCCGCCTATCGCGGAAGTTATGTTCCAGACCCATCAGCAACAGGAGAAAATCCGTGATATAGAAAGACCATATAAATAAACATTTTTTTAGTTTAAGCCTTAAAATACCCATCCCACATGCTTTAAACACATGTAAACTTATAAAACACACTTTGTTAACACATATGATATGTGGATGTCGGGCTAAGGATATGAGTAACATCTCACTATTATAAAACATTTTAACTTCACGCAAGACAAGACAGTGAGACAGGAAAATTGGTGATGTACACCTAAAAGCCTGATTGTACAGGCTTTTAAATTATTGACACGCAGAGCGACAAGCAGCACAAAGCCAGCACAAAGTCCACTTCTCCTTAGCGTTCATTCAGCTCCCCACCCCCTTGACAATGCGAAGTGGCAGGAGCCTATTGCGCTTCCAGGGAGGGGGGGGGGGGGGGGGTTTGAGCGAAGGTGCGTTCAGCTCTCACACACCCACACACACACACACACTCCTCGAGCAGAGCGACAAGCAGGCATTTTGGCAGAAGCAGCACAAAGTCCATTTCTGCTCAGCGTGAGTTCAGCTGCCCCCCTTCACAAAGCGAGTGCAGACACATTGACGTCTGATCGCTGCGTGCAGGCAGTGTGCAGTGTTGGTCTGAGGTGTTTAAGAATGTAGAAAGTGTTTAAGAGCATAGGAAGTGTTTATAAGAGTGTGGGAAAGGTTAACAAGAGAGTGAGAAAGGTTTATAAGAGTGTGGGAAGGGTTTATAAAGCCTTAAAATATGTATAAATAATAAAATAAATATAGGTCGCTACTTCGCGGATTTCACCTATCGCGGGGGGGCTCTGGAACGTAACCCCCGCGATAGGTGAGGGATTACTGTACCATAAATAACAGCATGCACTTTCTTAAAGCAACAAGGAGTGAAGAAGTATAGAGAGTTGCACAGCAGTGCCCATTCTAGATCCTTGCAATAAAGCACACACAGTTTTTAAGAGAAATGTCTTTTTGTGTTGGTACAGTGGTGTGAAAAACTATTTGCCCCCTTCCTGATTTCTTATTCTTTTGCATGTTTGTCACACAAAATGTTTCTGATCATCAAACGCATTTAACCATTAGTCAAATATAACACAAGTAAACACAAAATGCAGTTTTTAAATGATGGTTTTTATTATTTAGGGAGAAAAAAAATCCAAACCTACATGGCCCTGTGTGAAAAAGTAATTGCCCCCTTGTTAAAAAATAACCTAACTGTGGTGTATCACACCTGAGTTCAATTTCCGTAGCCACCCCCAGGCCTGATTACTGCCACACCTGTTTCAATCAAGAAATCACTTAAATAGGAGCTGCCTGACACAGAGAAGTAGACCAAAAGCACCTCAAAAGCTAGACGTCATGCCAAGATCCAAAGAAATTCAGGAACAAATGAGAACAGAAGTAATTGAGATCTATCAGTCTGGTAAAGGTTATAAAGCCATTTCTAAAGCTTTGGGACTCCAGCGAACCACAGTGAGAGCCATTATCCACAAATGGCAAAAACATGGAACAGTGGTGAACCTTCCCAGGAGTGGCCGGCCGACCAAAATTACCCCAAGAGCGCAGAGACGACTCATCCGAGAGGTCACAAAAGACCCCAGGACAACGTCTAAAGAACTGCAGGCCTCACTTGCCTCAATTAAGGTCAGTGTTCACGACTCCACCATAAGAAAGAGACTGGGAAAAAACGGCCTGCATGGCAGATTTCCAAGACGCAAACCACTGTTAAGCAAAAAGAACATTAGGGCTCGTCTCAATTTTGCTAAGAAACATCTCAATGATTGCCAAGACTTTTGGGAAAATACCTTGTGGACTGATGAGACAAAAGTTGAACTTTTTGGAAGGCAAATGTCACGTTACATCTGGCGTAAAAGGAACACAGCATTTCAGAAAAAGAACATCATACCAACAGTAAAATATGGTGGTGGTAGTGTGATGGTCTGGGGTTGTTTTGCTGCTTCAGGACCTGGAAGGCTTGCTGTGATAGATGGAACCATGAATTCTACTGTCTACCAAAAAATCCTGAAGGAGAATGTCCGGCCATCTGTTCGTCAACTCAAGCTGAAGCGATCTTGGGTGCTGCAACAGGACAATGACCCAGAACACACCAGCAAATCCACCTCTGAATGGCTGAAGAAAAACAAAATGAAGACTTTGGAGTGGCCTAGTCAAAGTCCTGACCTGAATCCAATTGAGATGCTATGGCATGACCTTAAAAAGGCAGTTCATGCTAGAAAACCCTCAAATAAAGCTGAATTACAACAATTTTGCAAAGATGAGTGGGCCAAAATTCCTCCAGAGCGCTGTAAAAGACTCATTGCAAGTTATCGCAAACGCTTGATTGCAGTTATTGCTGCTAAGGGTGGCCCAACCAGTTATTAGGTTCAGGGGGCAATTACTTTTTCACACAGGACCATGTAGGTTTGGATTTTTTTTTTCTCCCTAAATAATAAAAACCACCATTTACAAACTGCATTTTGTGTTTACTTGTGTTATATTTGACTAATGGTTAAATGTGTTTGATGATCAGAAACATTTTGTGTGACAAACATGCAAAAGAATAAGAAATCAGGAAGGGGGCAAATAGTTTTTCACACCACTGTATTTGTGAACACAGTTTGAATTTAAAAAGTTTGTATAAAAATGTTGGTTCCATAACTGGTAATGCAAGCAATCTATTACCAGCTCAAGACAAAATGCGTGTTGGAATGAGGAAAGCTTTATGATGCAAGTCCTAGGTACAAGACCTCCCAAGTTTGTTATTGTCAAGTGAAATAGAAGTCAAAAATCTGTAGCAGTTAATTGTAAGTGAGACTCTTGTGGAATTAGAGGACAAGAAGCAAAAAAACATTGTAACATCTAAAGTCCTTTGCAGTATATCAGTCACTCTATGTTCTGTATGTAACAGTCTAGAGCTATGCATTCCCTTGCTGTGAATCAACACATTAAGCATGTAAGGTATACAGGTTAATTATTGTTACATGTACAAAGGAAGGTGTAAAGTTTTACTTGTATATGCTAATCAACTTTCAGGGCAATCAGCATTTCACCTCTGCTAAAGTGATGTTCCAACAGTTAACAGGATGCACATTCAATATACTCTTATTCCTAGCTTTTTAGTAATGAAAAGAGAGAACTTGTAATTAGTGCTGGGTGATATGGACTTAAATTAATATTGAAATTATTTTGATGTAAAATACAATTTTTGATCTCTCACTATATTCTCAATTAAAGATTGAAGTTCAGCCACATAGACGTGTATTTGCGTTTTCTATACAGAGTACAAGTCTTGTATACAGTATTTTCTCACAATAATATGAAATATTAACAAGGGAACAGTTTTTTTTTTCTTTTTAAAGTAATACATTTCTCAATAAGTCTCATACAGCTCAAATAACATGTTTTTTGTAGCCATTTTTTTAATCTGTACTATTTGTTTACACACGTAAAGACATAGCTTTAAGACAGACAGGTGGCACTGACCAGAAAGCAGGAGACAGAGCTAGAGGTAGCAGAGTTAAGATTTGCACTGGGTGTGACAAGGATGGATAGAAATGAGGACATTAGAGGGTCAGCTCAAGTTGGACGGTTGGGAGACAAAGTCAGAGAGGCGAGATTGCATTGGTTTGGACATGTGCAGAAGAGAGATGCTGAGTATATTGGGAGATGGGTGTTAAGGATAGAGCTGCCTGGGAAGAGGAAAAGAGGAAGGCGAAGAGAAGGTTTGTGGATGTGGTGAGAGAGGACATGCAGATGGGGGGTGTAACAGAACAAGATGCAGAGGACAGAAAGATATGGAAGAAGATGATCCACTGTGGCAACTCCTAACGGGAACAAACGAAAGAAGACATGTAAAGACAGAGCTCTTAATTCAGTAGTGCATTAATCAGAGATCATTATATATGTGCATATTGTATGTTGTACTGTTTTATGATTTACACCATTTGTAGTGATTCCAAATTGTTTTCATATTTGTGCTTTTTTTCTTGTCTAACAGTTTATATGATGTGTGCAGGCATTTGTTTATAATTATTTGATTATAATGTTCACCAGCGTAGCAAATACTACAGTTAGGTCCATAAATATTTGGAGAGAGAACTTTTTTTTTTTGGTTCTGTATATTACCACAATGAATTTTAAATGAAACAACTCAGATGCAGTTGAAGTGCAGACTTTCAGCTTTAATTCAGTGGGGTGAACAAAACGATTGCATAAAAATGTGAGGCAACTAAAGCATTTTTTTTTTAACACAATCCCTTCATTTCAGGGGCCAAAAGTACCTTGGACAAATTAAATAGCTGGAAATAAAATGTTCATTTCTAATCCTGCTTTTTAATGCTCTTCCAGGCCTTTACTGCAGTGGCTTTCAGTTGCTGTTTGTGGGCCTTTCTGTCTGAAGTTTAGTCTTCAACAAGTGAAATGCATGCTCAATTGGGTTAAGATCAGGTGACTGACTTGGCCATTCAAGAATTTTCCACTTCTTTGCTTTAATAAACTCCTGGATTGCTTTGGCTGTATGTTTTGGGTAATTGTCCATCTGTATCATGAAACACCGCCCAATCAATTTGACTGCATTTAGCTGGATTTGAGCAGACAGTATGTCTCTGAACACCTCAGAATTCATTCGGCTGCTTCGGTCCTGTGTCACATCATCAATAAACACTAGTGTCCCAGTGCCACTGGCAGCCATGCATGCCCAAGCCATCACACTGCCTCCACTGTGTTTTACAGATGATGTGGTATGCTTTGGATAATGAGCTGTTCCATGCCTTCTCCATACTTTTTTCTTGCCATCATTCTGGTAGAGGTTGATCTTGGTTTCATCTGTCCAAAGAATGTTTTTTCCAGAACTGTGCTGGCTTTTTTAGATGTTCTTTAGCAAAGTCTAATCTAGCCTTTCTATTCTTGAGGCTTATGAGTGGCTTGCACCTTGCAGTGCACCCTCTGTATTTACTTTCATGCAGTCTTCTCTTTATGGTAGACTTGGATATCGATACGCCTACCCCCTGGAGAGTGTTGTTCACTTGGTTGGCTGTTGTGAAGGGGTTTCTCTTCACCATGGAAATGATTCTGCGATCATCCACCACTGTTGTTTTCCACGGACATCCAGGTCTTTTTGCGTTGCTGAGTTCACCTGTGCTTGCTTTCTTTCTCAGGATGTACCAAACTGTAGATTTTGCCACTCATAATATTGTAGCAATTTCTCGGATGGGTTTTTTCTGTTTTCGCAGCTTAAAGATGGCTTCTTTCACCCGCATGGAGAGCTCCTTTGACCGCATGTTGTCTGTTCACAGCAAAATCTTACACATGCAAGCACCACACCTCAAATCAACTCCAGGCCTTTTATCTGCTTAATTGATAATGACATAACGACGGACTTTCCCACACCTGCCCATGAAATAGCCTTTGAGTCAATTGTCCAATTACTTTTGGGCCCCAGAAATGAAGGGATTGTGTTAAAAAATGCTTTAGTTGCCTCACATTTTTTTGCAATCGTTTTGTTCGCCCCACTGAATTAAAGCTGAAAGTCTGCACTTCAACTGCATCTGAGTTGTTTCATTTAAAATTCATTGTGGTAATGTACAGAGCCAAAATTAGAAAAAAGTTGTCTCTGTCCAAATATTTATGGACCTAACTGTATGTTTGTGACTAGGCAACTTGTATTTTCCATCCAAAATACAAAAAGTTCAACCATGTTTTAAATCCTTATGTTTGTATGGTATAGACAGGTACTTGAAAAGGGTTGAAGCCAAGAAAGAGGAACTTTTAATCCCAATAAACACTGAAGTAACAACTGCCCTATTTAACAGTGGCATTATAAAAATCACAGATTTTTTATTTAATTGAATTGATATTTTATTATCTTATTATTAACTTCTCTGAAAGTAGTATTGTCATATTGTATATTTGACTTCATCCAATAATACTAACAGATTTAAAAGTCATCAGGACAGTGCACAATGGTTCCAGACCGGATAGGAATATGCTTCTCAGGTTGTGGGTTGAGGGTACTTGAAGAAGCTGGCCATAAAACGCACTCTCAGGAGCTGCTTAGGGGGTCACACAGACAGAGTACTTAAAGCGTATTTCAACCAGGTGTCCCTGCTGCTAAAGCCTATCAGCCTGGGTTCATGGCTGTAGATGAGCCTTGGATGTGCTCAAGGAATAGGGGTGAGCAGAGTAAGGCAAGGCTGGTGGTACATTTGCGCAAGCATTGGGATGAAGTATGGAGCCTCAAAAGATTTGTGCAGCGTATAAGAATGACCAAGAAAGGCAGTAAGTGAGTTCAGGTGCTGAAGAAACTAATGGTCTTTTTCAGGGGTAACTATCACTAGCTTTATGCAGAACGATGAATCCATTCCCACATCTCCCGTATACCCAGGGCAATACAGTGCTTATAAATGTTAAATCAGAACGAATGTTTTTGTGTTGAATATCCATTATTGAAAGTAGGAAGCTCAATTCACCTGCTAAGCAAAAGTCGCTCACTTTGGGGGACGGGGGATTTCGGCTTTGGAAAAAGAGCCAGAATGAAGTTTGCCCCAATACCTGATGCACAAACTTTGAATGATTTGCACAGAAGAAAACTGTGAAGACTTTTGTTTTTAATTCCCACTTTTTAATGAATGGGGATTTATACTGGATAGTCCTCTCTCTTGGTGTGAATTATTGGTCAGTGTAGTTATTTGATCACTAAAGTACATGTACTTTTAGGGAGTGAGTTAAGTAGGCAAAAGTGTGTTTTGTGATACGATTAACTGTAGCTGTTATGTGTCCCTTCTGTATAGCGTATGAATGGAAAAGCAGCCAAACATCAAATCCGTTTTGCTGAGGCAGCAGTAGGGCAATGTTGCAGGTGACACTTGTGTCCGAGTGGCCTCTTCATATGAAGTAACATTTTATCTTTAAATATTGTGCTGCTTGAACTGTCATCCTCACTACAACTAAACGTAGCTGTTCTAAACACTTGTTCCTCTTATCCTTGCTCCATTTTTTTCATGATGGGTCACCACAAAGTGCAGAGTTGATGCAGTCATGCTTTAAAAGAGAGCTGGTGGTTTTATGAATTTTTATTTAATGTTCAAAGAAGGGGTTGAAAATTAAATAAAAATGTTGAACATCACAAAATTGGCTTTTGCATAATGATTGTTCTTAAAAATTGAATCAAATTGGAAATTTGATATATTACCAAGCCCTTCTTTTAATGTGGTCAATTAAAATAGTAATGCATAAATACATTTATAGGAAATTTCTACTTTTTTTTTTTTAATATTCTCTGTCAATTTGTAAGGTGTCTTTTAACAATTAAGTTATATATCAGTCAAAGAGGGTCATCTATTGATTATGAAATATGATCAAAATTAACCTCCAATACTTACTAATTCAATTGTAATCCATGACAATACTTTGTCTGCTGTGTTTTGTCAGTTTTGCCAGTTTCTTTTTTTATTCTCAAAACATGCAGCCATTTTTGTTTTTGTTTTTTTGGTGTAGTTTATACTCATTTTTTGGCTAATTAATTTTTGAGAAATAACATTTGACTTGTTCAATTTATTTTGTTGGGGAGAATAATATATAGGGCCTAATGTGCAATTTTTAACATTTGCTTATTTACACGGTGAAAAAATTTGTCTTTTTTTGCAGTTTTTTATATTAATTGGTAGGCGGCGGAAAAGCTTAGTAACGATAGAATAATTCTGAATAAATGTTTTGTTTATATGCTTCCTGTGTTTCAGGTAATATAGAACCAGCTTCATTACAAACCACCTATGTTATAACCTTCCTCATGGATGTTTTTACTCTTAAATTACCAATGTTGTATTCAATTGACTGTAGAATTGTTTCTCTCTTTGGTTATTCATCTTCCAGTGGTTAACTGTCACCTCTGTAATTATTTTACATCCAACAATATGCTCGTTAGGTTGTTCATACTCTACAGTTAAAACATACTACTTTCTTTTATTAAATACATTATGTACAGGCCTAACCTGTTAAATAAGCTGTGCAACTGTCTTAGATGCCATCTTATTCTTTGAAAGAGACTTAGCTAAAGCCAAGTAGGATTTGCATATGGTACTTTTACATAGAGGCTTAGATTTTTCTTCTCCCAACTAGCTGCAATCTATCTTAGCCAATCAAATTTAAAAACAAGCTATAATAAAAAGTAATTGTGGTACTTCCCTAGGATTCTGTGATATAAGTATGTTATACCTAAAATTGTTTAAGGAAAACATAATGTATTGTTATAGCTCTTACAGCTGGATGTGGCAGAGTTTGAAATGGGTAGATGTGAATAGAGATCAAATGTTTAGAGGGCGTCTCCTTTGGTGGATATTAATATTTATGCTTTGTGAAGGGGAGCATGAAATCATTGTTTTTAAACACATGCAGTTGCAAACGTCTGGACAACTCTGGCCAAATTACATATTTTGCTTTCATTCCAAGTTTAAAAAAAGTGGGATTTTTATGAAACTGTTAATGTACAGTTACAATTTGATTTGAAAAAATGTGATAGTTTTTTTTTTATATTCAGAAGGTTTATTATGATGTGGTTTTTGATACAAATTCTCATTAGCAAGATTTTTTTGGTCCTGATATGCGCTCCTAAGAGGTTAACATTTGGCTAAATTGGTCTAAGAGCAGGGCCTTGAAGAACTTTCCAAGAATATGGCTGCTGTTGTAAATCTAAGCAAACATCACCTGGAACAAGGATGAAGGGTTCCACTCCTTGACCTAGGGGTTAGCCAGTTCCAGGGTACCTCATGTGTCCTAGGATGGGAATATACTATGCCCCCCACCCCATATGTTATGAAATCAGGAGTTTAGGCGTTCTGTCACATCTGACTAATCTGTTCGGATAATTGATCAGAGGTAAGCATACATTATGCAGTTTTGCAGGCTCATCAAAGGTTAGATGTCTTTTAAACATTCTTTTGTGTGTATCGTGAGACTTTATGGTACCCATGTTGTTTAACACTGTGAATAAGGATATGATGTTTCACTCTGTGTATTTACAGTTATTCAGCTAGCGTGCTGTCACTATTCGATTGATTATTTTCTTTTTCCCCTCCTCCTTGGGAGACTGTTGCTTTAATGTGGGTAATGGCATTCTGTACATGATAAAAATGATTTAGTATTTCACTGACTATCTAATTTACCAGCAAAGTGCCACGATGACTTGCTGTCCTTTGTAATCCGTTGCAAATGACAGTCTTAATTTGAGAGTTCAGGGGAAAAAAGTTAGTCTTGTGCCTATGAAAACTATTTCAGCAACCGCAAGACTAGCAGGACTCCGTTTTTAACTACATTATATTGTAAAACACTGTTAAACGTGTTTTATTATGTTATCTGATAATGTGTAATTACAATGTTATTTTTGAATGTGACTCATTGTTACAAAAACACAGAACTCTTTGATAAAGTAAATTTGAAAAAAAAAAAAAAACATGCTTAAACTTTCAATATATTTAGGTCCCTGAACGCATTAGAATATTATGCTGTTTATATATTTTCCAACTTTTTTAATTATGAAAGTGAATTTGAAGTATCTCGGCCTTCTCAATGATAAGAATGGATCTTTTTATTTTCGGTACATAATGCAAACTTTGCTGTACACTGTAAACTGATCTTTGTTCTGGTTGAGTAGTGAGTGTCTTGTTTTCCTTTTAATTGCATCAATTTATCAGTTGTAAGTTGTAAATCAACTCACAAGGTTTTGCCACCAGAAGTTGTAGACAGTTGCAGTCTGCTGGGATTTAATACAGAATTTCATGGAAATTGCATTTTTCACACCACATGGACACAAATATTTCATTCAAATAATGAAGAGCATTTGTGAAGTCATTGTTTTAACTTTTGCAGTGCACCATTTGTTGAATTACATACTAGTAAAATGGTGCTTTTTCATTCCAACAGATGGCTCATCGGAAACATCATGAAGACACATTATCACTACAAGCAATGTTGCAGTAGTCTGCTTTATTGAATTCCCCAAAACAGGATATACTTTGTTAGTGTTGGAATTTAAACTATTGTCAAGAGTGACTTGTATTGTGCAAATCAGCATGTGGCAGTCTATTTTAAATGTGTACTCTCCACCTTCCCTAGGACCAATGGTTAATAACTTGTGAGATTCACTTGGTAGTAAGTTGAATCCTTACATGTGTTGATGCATTCTCCATATGCCTGCCTTGTAGTACAGTATATAGTAGTTAAAAGGAAGTTGATATTGACTTTCTATTTAAAGGTATCTGTCTGCTGCTTATTTAGAAAGTGGATTATTGGGGCATGTCTAAAAGAAGCAGTGGCTCTCATGTGTATGTCATTCAGTTGTGAAGAGTGGCCTAGTCTATGTACTGCACTTTTTTTTTTTTTTAGATAGCAATGTGATGTTTTTAGTTTACACTTTGACCGCATTTATAATGTTATCTGTGGCATATTCACTTATTTTTCCTAGAGCCTGCCGGTGTTGTCTTTGTGGACCGGCATTGTTTAGTAGTTGCATTGCTTTATTATTTTGCAATTTGAATTTGTTCTTTTTTCTTTGTTATATTATGCTATCACATCATTTTTGGAAAAGTATGTTTAATCAGTCTTGGCTAATTATTGAGATTGAGAGCGGCAAAATTAAATTCACATGATAACATGCCTTTGTGTCATTAATGCATTACACAGTAAAACTAACGTTACACATGCCCATGCAACAATCTTTTCATTTTAGCAGCTTTGATTATAGAGTGTGAGAGCCTCATCATAGTCTCTTTGATTAGCTTTCATTTTTCAATTATTTAATTATGGATATTAAGCAAACTCTACCAAGAGATGATGACAGAGGAGGTTGCTAAAGCACATGTCAATTTATTTTAAGAACACATTTAGCTTTCTAGTACTTGAAACATTAGTATTTTGTAACCTGAGGTAAATGTATCAGCAAGTGTGTTTTGCATGCTCGTACTACAGTGTCGTTCCAGAGTGAGCTCTACCTGTCCTTGACCCTGTGGTGGGAGAAGTCTTCAGAAAGTAGTTGGATTTTTGAAAGGTTATTGGTGCTTTGTTTTGGCTTTATCTGTTCATGATCATTACCATATTTATTGTGCTTAGATGAAATGAAAGTTGTTTTTACTGTTTTAGTGTCTTTTGTGTATTGAAACTAAGAAAAATCTCTTTAAAATTAGTTTCATGGATTTTTTTCAGAGTAGAAGAGCTCACGTTGAATATTGTATTGTAATATTATATATATAATGTATGTACAGGTGCTTGTCATAAAATTACAATATCATGACAAAGTTGATTTATTTCAGTAATTCCATTCAAAAAGTGAAACTTGTATATTAGATTCATTCATTACACACAGACTGATGTATTTCAAATGTTTATTTCTTTTAATGTTGATGATTAGAACTGACAACTAATGAAAGTCCCAAATTCAGTATCTCAGAAAATTAGAATATCAATTAAGACCAATGCAAAAAAAGGATTTTTAGAAATGTTGGCCAACTGAAAGGTATAAACATGAAAAGTATGAGCATGTACAGCATTCAATATTTAGTTGGGGCTCCTTTGGCCTGGATTACTGCAGCAATGCGGTGTGGCATGGAGTCGATCAGTCTGTGGCACTGCGCAGGTGTTATGAGAGCCCATGTTGCTCTGATAGTGGCCTTCAGCTCTTCTGAATTGTTGGGTCTGGCATGTTGCATCTTCCTCTTCACAATACCCCATAGATTTTCTATGGGGTTAAGGGCAGGCGAGTTTGCTGGCCAATCAAGAACAGGGATACCATGGTCCTTAAACCAGGTACTGGTAGCTTTGGCACTGTGTGCAGGTACCAGGTCCTGTTGGAAAATGAAATCTGCATCTCCATAAAGTTCGTCAGCAGCAGGAAGCATGAAGTGCTCTAAAACTTCCTGGTAGACGGCTGCGTTGACCTTGGACCTCAGAAAACACAATGGACCAACACCAGCATTTGACATGGCACCCCAAACCATCACTGACTGTGGAAACTTTACACTGGACCTCACGCAACATGGATTCTGTGCCTCTCCTCTCTTCCTCCAGACTCTGGGACCTTGATTTCCAAAGGAAATGGAAAATTTACTTTCATCAGAGAACATAACTTTGGACCACTCGGCAGCAGTCCAGTCCTTTTTGTCTTTAGCCCAGGCGAGACGCTTCTGACGCTGTCTCTTGTTCAAGAGTGGCTTGACACAAGGAATGCGACAGCTGAAACCCATGTCTTGCATACGTCTGTGCGTGGTGGTTCTTGAAGCACTGACTCCAGCTGCAGTCCACTCTTTGTGAATCTCCCCCACATTTTTGAATGGGTTTTGTTTCACAATCCTCTCCAGGGTGCGGTTATTCCTATTGCTTGCACACTTTTTTCTACCACATCTTGTCCTTCCCTTCGCCTCTCTATTAATGTGCTTGGACACAGAGCTCTGTGAACAGCCAGCCTCTTTAGCAATGAACTTTTGTGTCTTGCCCTCCTTGTGCAAGGTGTCAATGGTCGTCTTTTGGACAACTGTCAAGTCAGCAGTCTTCCCCATGATTGTGTAGCCTACAGAACTAGACTGAGAGACCATTTAAAGGCTTTTGCAGGTGTTTTGAGTTAATTAGCTGATTAGTGTGTGGCACCAGATGTCTTCAATATTGAACCTTTTCACAATATTCTAATTTTCCGAGATACTGAATTTGGAACTTTCATTAGTTGTCAGTTCTAATCATCAACATTAAAAGAAATAAACATTTGAAATACATCAATCTGTGTGTAATGAATGAATCTAATATACAAGTTTCACTTTTTGAATGGAATTACTGAAATCAACTTTGTCATGATATTCTAATTTTATGACCAGCACCTGTATGTATGTGTGTATATTATGTATGTGCTTTTTTTTTTTTTTTTTTTTTTTTTAACAATCAATTCATATACCCATTTAATTTAATTGAGAGTGCATTTTTACAGTGCCCTCCTATCTTGCAGCTTTTTGCAAGGAAAGACTCAAGTTTTATCGTAGCATGTTGTCTTAGTGACTGAGATGAGGAAAGTGGTGCATGTTGCCATTTAATTGTGCATGTTAAAAATCTCAACAATACTAGCTTTGGTTGGAAATGGGGAAGATAAACACAGGTTTTTATCTGTTGTGTGATAAGCTTTGAAATTACTATTGGTTTACGTGTTTATGTATTTTTCTGAAACATTAACATTTGATTTGATTTTTGTATGGCCGACTTATCCAGCCTTAACTTTAGACCTGATCAAAATACATTTTATCTATATTTCACCTCTCATTTCTGTATTCTTCATGAGCAGTCTATCTAAGCCATGATCCAGTCCCAAGCTCTTAGAGCAGCCTCATATTGTGAGACCAGCCTTGCATTCCAGTAGCAGCACTGTTAAGGAAAGGCATGTTGAGGTCTTCCTTTTATAACTCTGGTAGGACAGTTGCTCCCACCAATGAGTGCCTAGTCTCAGCTGCTACACAGTAAGGTAGCTTGTGCTTTGTATTATGAAGAGCTGCTGTTTAGTGACATGGATTAGGCGTTTTTTGGGAGGTTACTTTTTTCCCCCTGTTACTCAAAGGTGTGTGTGTGTGTGTGTATATATATATATATATATATATATATATATATATATATATATATATATAATAAATACATACACACACACACAAAAAAAAATAATTGAAACTGAATGAACTGCTATCCACTCAAATCAGTACTTTTTAAATCTGTAAGTTCACTGCATTAAAATAATGGCTTTTGACTATTTTAGACAGTGGATTATGAACAATATCATTTTTTGGCATGCACAGTATGAATAGTTTTTCTTGTCATTTGTTGCTGAGGACTAGGTAATGGGTGTATTCATTTACTTTGTTCATTTAATCTTTTTTTTTTTGTTAAATATTGATGTACTAGGGGGCTTCGCTCGCCAACCCCTGGTGTTGGGAAATTACAAAGAGCGTGATGTATGAATGAGATATAGCATAGTGTGAAGGTGTAGATGACGCAGATAGGAAGCAAACAATAAAGTGTTTGCCACAGTGTAAAGGTTTATTTGAAAATTTCTTTGTAAACAACATTAGTAGTAAAGATGGTGTCTTGTCCTCGAATGAGTTTTCCTTGGCATGGAGCATTTATGACCTTAACTTTAACGTCAGATGAACGTCGAAGTTGTGAGAAGGCCACATAAAGTTGTCCATGTACAAAAACGGGCTCAGATAGGTAGATGGCAACCTTGTGCATGGTTTGTCGTTGTGATTTGTTAATGGTCATGGCAAAGGCAGGTTTAATGGGGAATTGTTTCCGTTTAAGTGTAAAAGGTAATTCCAGGTCAGAACTTGTAAGGTCAATTTTAGGAATTAGAACAGTATTGTTAGCATGTGATCCTGTAAGAACTGTTGCTTGAATAACATTGTGTGTTATGGTGTAGACGACTAAACGTGTACCATTGCATAAACCCTGTTTAGTGTTAAGGTTTCTTAATAGCATGAGTGTTGTTCCGTTTTTAAGGCTAAGACTGTATTGTGGTAATCCGGCTGGGTTAATACTGTTCAAATATGCTAAGGGGAAATTAAGATGGTCATTGTCGTCATCAGAGTCAACTTTTTCAGAGCTTAGAAAGAGGTGTGACTCTCCAGGAAGTAATGAAATGACTTGGTTATTAATGTGATGAACAGTAATATTTTTTGGACATAATATACTTCGTTGTGTTAAAAGGGGCATTTGGTCTAATGAGACCGCTGTTCCAAATATCTCCGTAAGTAAGTCGTCGCAGATGAAGGGTTGAGGAATTGTAATAATATCTGGGTGAAGTCCATTTGTATTGGTGAGTGTACAATGTTCTAGTTGTAATAACCAATTGTTATATTCGGGATCTGGAAATCGCTTGTTTTGTACCAAGTGTATCTTTAGAAAGCAATGCCAATTGTTCGCGTAACATTTTTTGTTCCGCGGTTTTAGAAGCGCGCGGAGGTGAATTTTTTTTTTTGATGCGGGTTCGTGTTTGTGGTCCCGTTACTCGAGCCGTCTAGTTTTGTATCCGTGATCGTGAATTGATGACTTGTTTGATCTTTATCGTTAGGAATATGGATAAGTAATAAGTAGGATCGAACTCACTGTTAATATGCGGACTGTTCGTTTCTTCGTATCATCACCAATCAGGTCTCGCGCCTGTATATGTATTGTAGTTCGGTCTTGTGTTGTTTATATGACGTCGTCGCGTATTTTAAGGTGGACTGAATAATAGCTGAGCGCATGGCATATGGAGCAATAGGTAAGCACTGTCTAAAATCTACTCCTAATAAAAGTACCTTTCCTCCAAAGGGAATATTATTATTCATTAACGCAATGCCAATTGTCCGCGTATTTTAAGGTGGACTGAACAATAGCTGAGCGCATTGTAAGTGGAGTAATAGTTAAGCACTGTCTAAAATCTCCTCCTAATAAAAGTACCTTTCCCGCAAAGGGAATATTATTATTCATCAACGTTTGTAGAAGTTTATCAATGGTGTTGAGTAAGTGACTGGATGCCATTGTACATTCATCTATAATTAATAGTGTGGCAAGACGGATGTCACGTGCATTGTTACTGTGCATTGTCATAGTGGATACCGATGTTTCTGTGATTGGGACCGGTATTTGGAATAAGGAGTGACATGTGTTTTTGGAGCCGAGACATTTTTTCTTCTGCGGTTTCAGAAGCGCTTTGTAGGTGCAGACGTGATTTGTGCATATTTGCGTTCTTGATTTGTTTCAGGGTGCACTGTTCCAATGCGATGTAATATTTGTCCACATATGCGAAAGCAGTATGGGTCATTGCCTTTTGGTGACCTGATATTTACTCCGGTAGATGCAAAATCAAATGAACTATTGTAGGATGTAATGCAGTTCATAAAGTTTTTACTTTCAGGTACTTCATTAGTTAGAAGCTTCTGTAGATATGCAGGATATGAATGTAAAGGAGGCAGTGTAATTTGACTTTTTTGACAACAACGTGTAAATTCATTACTTGTATTGTCATTTTGTTTCTTCAGGGAAGTTAAGTGAATGACAATGATTGCAAATGACATTCATTAATCCCAATGAATTTTCATGAAAAGTGGACTTATTATTGAACGTGCTGTCAGCTAACTGGCGCAATCATTAGTGTGGTCGTGGGTCTGAATCGTCCTTTTTGTGTACGTTTCGCGTGCTATGTCCGTAGTCTGTCCCGTTTCGTGTCCAATGGGCTTTGTCTGGTGCTCACGGCTTGTTTTTTTTTGTGTGCTGGGGGCTTGTTGCCTGAGTTTTTATTTCTGTTAGTGGAGGGTGTGTTTGTGTGTCGTGGGGCTGAATCGTCCTTTTTGTGTGCGAACCGTTTCGTGTGCTATGTGTGCCTGCGTGAGACTCCTTTGTTTTTGGTGTCCTAGGGGCGCGTGGCCTCATTTCTTATTTCAGTTACTGGAGGGGGGCTTTGGGTGTCGTGGGTCTCAATCCTCTTCTTTGTGTGTGTCCCGTTTCGTGTGCAATGGCTTCGTGCGTTTATGTTGCATTCCATCCGGACGGTTTCCGTTGCTTGGAGGGGGGGGGGGGGGGTTTGTGGGGCGCCTGCGCAGTACGTCTTTTGTGGCCACGGCCCATGGCCGGATGTCCCTGCGTCCATCCGGTTTAGCATTCTCAGTTAGTAATATGGATATTTTCATAAATAGACCTGTTTTGACATTATCTCCAGTATATGTCTGGAGATGTAGATATGTAGATACAGAACCAGAGGGTACTGTATAAAATTCTCTGTAACAGTTGAACTGTAAATTATTAGTATAATTTGGGTTTTCTGATCAGATAACACCAAACATTTGTTATTGGATGCCATTCTCGGAAGTAGCATAGATCTGTGTTTCTGTGTTCAAAGCAAGTCTTACAATCTATTTTATTGAGCCTCTTGTTAAACCAATGCATCAGATATTATTTTCTTTTTTGATTAGGGCAGGAGAAAATCTTACTTTTTTTTTCCTTCAAAGCAATTCATTTAAATTAGAAGGTGAATAGTATTACAGTAGTCCCTCGCTATATCACACTTCGCCTTTCGCGGCTTCACTCTATCGCGGATTTTATATGTAAGCATATTTAAATATACATTGCTGATTTTTTGCTGGTTCGCGGATTTCTGCGGACAATGGGTCTTTTAATTTATGGTACATGCTTCCTCAGTTGGTTTGCCCAGTTGATTTCATACAAGGGACGCTATTGGCAGATGGCTGAGAAGCTACCCAACTTACTTTTCTCTCTCTCTCTCTCTCTTGCGCTGACTTTCTCTGATCCTGACGTAGGGGGATTAAGCAGGGGGGCTGTTCGCACACCTAGACGATACGGACGCTCGTCTAAAAATGCTGAAAGATTATCTTCATGTTGCCACCTTCTGTGCAGCTGCTTCCTGAAGCGACATGCTGCACGGTGCTTCGCATACTTAAAAGCTCGAAGGGCACGTATTGATTTTTGATCGTTTGTTTTTCTCTGTCTCTCTCTCTCTCTCTCTTTGTCTGCTCCTGACGGAGGGGGTGTGAGCTGCCGCCTTCAACAGCTTTGTGCCGCGGTGCTTCGCATACTTAAAAGCCAAACAGCCCTATTGATTTGTTTGCTTTCCTCTCTCTTTCTGATAGTCTCTGCTCCTGACGCGCACTCCTTTGAAGAGGAAGATATGTTTGCATTCTTTTAATTGTGAGACGGAACTGTCATCTCTGTCTTGTCATGGAGCACAGTTTAAACTTTTGAAAAAGGGACAAATTACTGTAAATGTTAAGTTTTTTTTTTTTAATACTTAAAATAGTTTAACACAAAATGTACTTTAAAGTGTTTTTAGATGAAAATTCTTAGAAGGTAATGGTTATGTAGTAGGAAAAGTGTTAGAACTGTCCATTTCACTGTTTTTTTGTTTTTTTTTTTCTGCAGATTGTGAATTTTCCTGTAACTTTCTAGATAAATCTTAGCTGATATGGTATAGTTGTTTAGTGTGGGCCTTCCCCTCCATAGGGTTTTTTGTGTGCTAGAGGACATATGCAGACGTAGCATTAAGGAGAAATCTAATTAGTGCAGGGTTAATGTGAAGGTAGATCCATGCCTTGTTAATTACAAGAGGAAACATTTTAGTACTTTAAATGGATTTGCTCACCTATATTGTCTTTTTTTTTTTTTTTTTTTTTACCCCGCAGAGATTTTTTTTTTTGGTTTTTTGGATGTGGAAAATTAACTTTTTGCTTCTGTCTGATTTACTTGTGAGATAAGATTACAACCTTTTTTTTCTTTTTCCTTTTCCTCCAATTTTTGTAGATGATTTCCTGTTTTGGTAGTAGCATTATAAATACAAATGTATTCTGATGCCCAGTACTGAAACAGCAGTAAGCTATGCGCAGTAATTATATCTTACTAATAACTTCCATTTTGAATTAGAATACTGATCAGTTTCTCATAGATCTTGAATTTAATTGAATTCTGTGCTTTCATTTGTGAGGTTTTTTTTTTCTTAATTTATAGCCAGCGTGATGTATGTCTTCTAATCATGGTAAATAGATGTACCGTAATTGATTAGTTTATATGACAGCTGCTAAATTTTGTTCATTTTCTGAATTTATTTAGTCCAGGGGTGCCCAATACGTCGATTGCGATCAACCAGTAGATTGGAAAGGTAGTGCAGGTAGATCACGTTGCATTCAAAAAAAATTTTTTTTTAAACTTTTATCATATATCCTCCCTATGGCATTTGCCACTTGATTGACATACAGGGCAGCCAGTCTGAGATCTCTTTTCTTCTAACACATTGGTCATTCTGCACGCACGATTAAACGCGCAAGCTACTACGAAACTCCGGCTATCTAAGTGATCTAGTTAGCCTTCCAATTTATATCGACTAAAGAAGGGATTTAAAAAAAAAAAAAAAAAAGTTGTTGGGATAGGGGCAAAGGTATGGGCTGGATGTGGAATTGGAAGAGGATTTTTTTTTTTCTCATAATGTCACAATTGAAGTGCGTTTGTCTGAATTGTCAGTCTATCATTGCTATTCCAAAGAAGGAAAATGTGGAAAGGCACTTTCGAACTGTTCATAAAAACTATGAAACTGACTTCCTTTCCGAAAAGTGATCTGAGAGAGAGAAAGGAGAGGGAACTAAAATCGCAGTTAATCGGACAGCTGTCATTTTTCACTCAGCTGAATTCAAAAGCAAAGGCAGACACACCGAAGCATCGTTCCAGGTGAGTCGCTCGATCATTAACCATAAGAAATCCTTCCAAAATGGAGGGATGGTAAAAGAGGCCTTCGTTGAGGCAGATGACTAGAGAGAAATTCCTGCTGATTTCGAGACCCCTGGACGGAGAAAAAGGAGTTTCTCCTTGTCATTAAACATGCAGAATACAAGCAACTTAACGATCAATGGCTGCTAGTATTTTTTTCCCGATCTGACCAATATGTTGAATGAGCTTAATTTACAGCTGCAAGGAAAAGACAAAACCATGGTCAATATGATTAGCTCAGTTAATACTTTCAAACTTCTGCCCTCAAAGCTGCAGCGCCTTGATTTGGGGAACATCCAAAACGTTGCGTCAGAGCTGGAGACGCAATGGAAGGCGTATGTGCAACTTCATTGCATACACTACACAGAGCAGATTGAAAATCGTCTGTCAGACTTTGACAGACGGTTTCAAGACTCGGCTTTACTTGAGCCGGTCGCTACATTTAAGTGCTATCCATTTAGGGAAGATGTTGAGGGTGATTCACCCGCATCAAAAATTGCAACACTGTTTCACCTACAACTCTTCTACAGTGGAGGATGAGATTTTGACACTACAGGATGACATTCAGCTGAAGTATGGGGTTCATGGACAGTTTTGGAACTTACTCACAGAGGAAAAGTACCCAGACATGAAGAAATGTGCTACCTCCTTGACTGCATTATTCTGACTTATTTATGCGAGTCAGCCTTTTCCCACATGAGGATTATTAAAACCAAATACTGTAGTGACCATAAATGTATTGAATTATTATTGTGCCATAAGGGTTATGCAAAGTACAACAACATATATTTTATGTATAAAGTATACTCAGTGTGTGTGTGTGTGTGTGTGTGTGTGTGTGTGTGTGTGTGTATGTGTGTGTGTGTGTATATATATATATATATATATATATATATAATATTAAAAAATAGCATTTTTAGTAGGTAGATCGACCTGGTCATTTTAAAAGTAGCTCACAAGCCGAAAAAGTGTGGGCACCCCTGGTTTAGTCATTTTAAACATGGAAATTATAGTGCTTTGTGCATCATCTTTTACCATATATATTATTCTAAATTTGAGGCCCATAGGTGATCCCGTGTTCAGCAGTTTGTCTAAACCACATTTTTCTGTGATAATCAGTGCGGAGCTGCTGTAGCATTAAAACTGACCAAGTAAAACATCACTCCTAGCTTGTCTTGGAGGCGAAGATGCCATTTCCTCCTCTACTGTTCTCTTCCTTCCTTTTTGCTTCTTTTGAAGCAATGCCTAAACCTGCAGTAGCTAAAATTGAGTTTTAAGCTTGCTAACCATGACTTACTTGGACCCTCGCCAAACTTTCCTTCTTCAGTTCACAACTCTGCATGCCCCACACCTCTTTTTTCCTGTCTAAGACACCTCCCTTGCACTTGTCCGTCCACCCAATTGGCCAGTACCACTCTTTGTGTACTCCATACATCGCCTCTGCTGGCGGCCTTCATTTGTATAAGTCTGCAAGCCCATACAGCCGTCTGGCACTCTGTCTTGCCTGGCTTCATCACAGCACTAAGCTGAGAAAAGGATGCAGCCATCTAGCATAGCCTATTTGCTATAATAACATTATTGAGAAGTACCGATTATTTATTTTTATTTTTTTCTACTATTTACCAAATTTCAATCAAAATTGTCAAAACATTTTTTAGAAATTGGGAAATTGTTTTTCTGTTTTTACTCATAAATATTGAAATAACATTAATGATCTTTTTTTAGTGAGTATATACTTTCCTAGATGTACAATCCTGCAAAATTTTGAGTTTTTAAATAAAATGGGAAAAGTGCTTTTATTAATGAGTGAGTGAGTCACTCAACTTTGCATTTTTTGTGATCTAAATTTTTTGTTAAGTACAATAAACACAAACTTTCTAGGAACTAGGAACGTTAGAAAAAGAACCAATTATAACCAATAATACCACCACCCCCTTTCCATAATTGCCTTTTAAAAAAGGGATCCATATCAAAATAAAAAAAATTAAATCTTGGATTTTATATGCATATGTATCTGTGTATCTATATATTATAAAATGTGTTCAGAAACAATTTTGGCATTACGTGCTTTCCACATGGAGAGCTTGTTTAGAAAAACAAGTCAGCTTCCATTTTTCTGGACAGTCACATTAATGATATACTGTATCTTAAACCAACAGACTAAGGAAAAAGCCCTTCATATTGTAACTGTTGTACAGCACTTAAGCTAAAATTATTCAAGACAAAGTATAATTTTTTTAAAATTTTTATTAAAGCATGAGCTGTTGCCTTTAAGAACAGTATGCATGGCTAAGCATATTATAGTGTGCCAAGCTATAATTAAGGTGGAAAGAAAAATAAAGATGCATATAAAGTATACCAACACAAATTAATAAATAAAGTTCTGCTTTAAGCTCATCAAAATTTATTGGTTAATCACCCATGGAGTCTGACTTAAACAGACGTATCTGTGATAAGTGCTTCAAACTTTGTGCTCTACAGAGAAAGCTGTACCTCTTCTTTAATGTACATTTCAGGGAATGCTTTAATTTTTTGATCAAGCAGTTCTTACTGAGGGTTAAATCAATGGATCATGTCTTTCAGTGAGGCCTTTTCTGCTAAGTAAAATAGAGGCATACCTTGAGTTTAAAAGCAGATAACGGCATTGGTGCAAGCATTTGTATTTAGATGATTTGTAAATTGAAGCTCTCTCTGGCACACCATGTGAGGTAGAGGGATCCTCTGTACTTTAAATCTTTGTGCTGATATGCTGTTGAACTTTACTGTGCATGCTGTAAGGTCATCAGCTGTTAGTAAGTCTGTTGTATTGTTTTTCTCAACTCTGCTTTTTTGCATGGTTGACGAATGGAAGTACTGGGATCAGCAGCCTCACTGTATTCTTTCAGTTTAAAAACCAAATAAAAAGTGAAATAATGCCAAACAGGTACAGATGCAATTTGTTGGACATAAGATATTCTCTTGCTTTCGAATGCACATGGCAGCGTACTCTAGTGTCGTAACAATATTTTTTTTAGTTTCCCAGCAATCCTTGCAGAATCAGAATTGCATCTGTTGTTACTAAACCGCCTAAACATATTTATAAGGTCATGCTCTTTTTGTTTTAAAAATAAATATAAAGCCTAAAATCCAGCTATATGCATATAGAACAAAATTATCAATATGAATGTAAAATGTCAGATTGTTGGATGATATGGAATTTCATTGCAACCCTAAAAGCAAGTCACATTTCATATTAGAGTCTCTTTTCACATAGGGTCTTTTTTAATTACTGTTGCTGCATTTGTTCTTTTAATTTAGTCCCTTTAAAGTTACTTATTTTTTCTTGCTCTGTTTTTATTTTGGTTCACCTCAGTTACATAAAACTAATTTTATTTTTGAAGCTTGTAAAGCATTTTGAAGCTAGTTACTGTGTCAAGAAAAATGTTCCAGTTTCATTAGTACTTCATACACCCGAGTATGTTATGTTGCTTAAAGATATAACTTTTTTTTGTAGTGGACTAATGTCCATCCATCTATTTTCTAACCTTCTTGTTCTCATAATATTTGTGGGACACCAGTCCCTGTTTTGGCACCATTAGGTGCAGGGTGCTAATTAACCTTAGGTGCATTGTCAGTTCACGGCAAATGTTCACATTAACACAAAAATGTTCATACTAAATGTCCTGTTTGCTTTCTATCAGTTATTCTTGCCTTCTTGTTTTTATGATGTGAGAAGGAAACAACCAGAATACCTAGAGGTAAAAATGGACACATGAAGATTCCCCACAGGTGCTGACAGATTAAAACCTAGGACTCTGAAGCTTACTAGCAACCTCTGCAATGTGCCACTCTACATAGTCCTTGTGTTTTTGTAACAATAGATTTATTTAGAGATTTATACTAACAAAGCAAGGTATGCATATTAAATAAGAGATTTTTGACAAATTAGTACACTTTTAAGGCCTTTGCACAAGATTCATCACAAATTTGCAGTAACTTATTTTGTGGCCAATTCTGAAAGGCAGCTGTTTGTACCAGAAGCTGAGTATACAAGTGTTCTCAATGGAAAAAAAATATTAATTAGCTTTATTAGTGTTAAGGCAGAAAAGTGATTGGTTTTAAAAATCTCTTGCAGCCTGTTCAGACAGAAAATAATGTAATAAAGGAACTTGATGAACAAAAAAGACATTATCAGCTGAAAATGACAGATCCAGCTTCACTAGATTAAGGTAGCTATTGATATTTTATGTGTGTCTACATAACTTTGTTCTTGAGTTTAATTCTACAGTATTTAATTTTAATCTTATTTTGGTTAATTTGCCTGTAGTAAACACATTTGTTTTCATTGTTATCCCATAGTCTCCCTAACTTAAAAACGAACTCGCTGTAGTGTTTTTTTTTTTTTATGTCAGTTTAATTAAAACATTTCTGCCGTTTTGAAACATTTAAACCAGTTTTACCATTTTATTAATAAGACTATAATATAAAGGGAGAGTAGGTTCACTTTTATTTGCCATCATTGAAGCTAGAATTTTGAGATTGGATTGCAAGAATTTCTTTTTAATTAGAAAATCCTAATTCTCTTGAAAAAAAAAAATTGTTAGAACTAAATAGAACTCTTTACAATACAGATATTAGAGTTCAATAAGACATTGTAATATTTTATTCTGAGCAGATTTTTTTAGAGCAAGAAAAAGATTAAGAGAATCACTCAGATGCTGAAATATCCAAGCAAGAAGCAATTGTACAACATCTTCCAATTAACTGAGCACAGGTTTGATAACTGCTTGTCAGATTCCAACTTTTGAAAAATTATTTCTTATAAAGTAAAACAATTTTCCTTAATTAAAAGGTGTATGTGTTGGAATTCTTATACTGTAGCTGAAACAGGTAAGACCACTTGCTGGCAGAGTAGTATAGGTTATCACAATAGTTTATTAAATAATAATTTTCCCTTGGGTGTTACTCCAAATAGAGCTGTTAAAGGATTATGGATTATTGTGATCAACATGCATGTAATCATTAATCGTCAGTAAAAAGATGCAGTTGGTGCCACTAATTATGATATCTCTCATAATTTGTAATGCGTGAGCTTAGTGCTGGGCGGTATACCGGTTCATACCGAAAACCGTTTTTTATTTTTTTTATGATATGGATTTTTCTTATAAAGCAACACCGGTTTAAATTGCCTAAGCGACGTTTGGAACGTGGCGCAGCAGGAAACTGTTTGAGTGGGGACCTTTTTCACTGCTACACCGCTAAACACAGATTTGTTGCACTAGGGCTCTTTTTCACTGCTACACCACCAAATAGTGGGCGGTAGCATAGGTATTCTGCGCGGTGAAAATGGACAGAGAGCATTCTGCAACTGGACTAAAAGTAAAGTTGAACATGTGATGAACAGAAGAACTTTTGCCGAAAAAAAGGAGTCACATCCGTCGCCTGGAGATACTTTAATTTTAAAAGGTCAGATGTGTAAATACTGTTTCCTATACTACTGGATAATACTGCAAGCCAAGTTGTACTTGTTTTTGTACTTGCTAGTGTATGTTTTGCTTGTATTCATTCTGCGATGTGCTATCGACTCGTTCAGAGATGGGTGCAACTCTGAATGGATGGCATAATTAAACATGTATAACAAAGATATTTTTAAAGTTCTGAACACTCCGTCGGCTAAGTTAATAACTAGTTTTAATTTCACAAAGACGTTTATCGTGTGGTGATTGGTAATTATCGTGTGGTTTTGGTAGAGAGCAGGAATATCATGAAGTGAATGGATTCTGTGCGGTGATTGCTGCAGGCGCCTGCTCTTAGTGCGGAGGAAGTCAGTTTAAGAAGCGTAGTGATTAACGACTGGGTCGGGGAACACTTAATACAAAGTATTTGATGTGCTGCATTAAATTGTGACGGGGTTTGAGAAAATCTAGTAAATTAAACATTGATTTTAGGATGAAGTTTAGTTTACAACATTCTACTTTAATTCTAAAATAAACTGAGAATAAAGTGGAAATGTCGACTTTAATCTTGACATAGTCAACATGTCGAATTTATTCTCAACATATAGTTTGTTTTTTTCTTCCGTGTCCATATTTTTTTTTCTTCACAGTGGCCCTAATGCGCTTCCATAGAGCTATACCACAAACAGCATTATAAATGCAAGTTGCAGTTTTTATTATTTATGTATATAGCTTAGCTTTAAGCAAGGTCCATATTAATGCAGTTTGCCTAAATGATGGTACAGTTGGTAAGATGTCATGACATTGTCATCACCAAGATTGCACTTGTTTTATTTTATTTTAATTTGGTGAATACTGTGTAATGCACCTGGGCTTGAAGCCTTGACGTAATGGTGCAACTATCAGTAATACTATTATGTATTTTATTGTTATTATTTATTAGTTTAAATATTATGCAGTTTAATGATGGTAAAATTGTTTAAAAAGTCACTTTAACGTGTCAGTGGACAGAGATTGTTAACATTAACAGAAAGTGTAGTTGGTTTACAAAAAATATTTACTATTTATTCCTTTTCTAAGACTTGTTCAGTGCAATCCAACTTTTGACAAACACCTCTGGATATTTTACTAAGTCTAAATGCCTCTTTGGATGGTTGAAAATATGTTGTCAAAATCATAGTTTAAGCTTTTGCAAAATTTGTTCAATTAAAGGTTCTATATTTTGACTGCATCTGTCATGCAATGTGATTCCTTCTCTTTAGTGCCACCCCCTTGAAAACTATCACTTTATGGGGCCATGCAAACCTGGATTAATACTTGTGTGCACATTAAAATGTCTTTTTGTACGATGTACAATTCTCATAACAGTCTAATAGGTTATTCTTAGCCAGTCAACCACATTTTCCACTACAATTACTGCAGTAAACATCCACTCATGCATGGGGAAAAAAATACCGTCTAATACCATGAAATCGGCAGAATTTAGAAAAATACCGTGATATAGAATTTTGGTCATACCACCCACCTCTACTTGAGCTCTGTTGTGTAGTTTGCACTGCAGTAAGACATTCAGTATTAATTTTGTCCAGCCACTGACTAGATACTTTATACACTTTGGTGATTGTTGAATTAATTTGATTATTAGGAAAAGCTGGTTGCATAATGAATAGCAAGTATAAACTCTTCAGTATTATGAAAAATGTATTAACAGAGAGACAATTATGCTTCAGATAAGATTATAGTAACATGTACATCTCGTTGTCATTACTTTTTGTATAGGGATTTCAGGGCCTTTTAATTTGCTTGGAATTAATGTTTTACAATAACAAAATCAAGAGTATGCCTTATGAAAAGGATTTAGGATTGTAATAGACTCAGTACTATCAACGGACACTGTGTTGAGAAGCCATTAAGAAGGCTTACAGAGTGTTAGGTTGTATAGCACTATATGTAGGGTACAAGTCCAAAGAGGTTGTGCCCAAGCTTTATAATGCACTTGTTTGTGTGTGGTTGTGGTCTCCATGCTATTAAAAGGACATAGCAATGCTGGAAAAAGTTTTGAGCACTGTATTCAGGACTTGAAGAACATTAAATTTATTTTTTTATTCTTAGCAGAAGGCAGTTTAGTTTAAAATAAATAGGTGATTAATTACCTTGCATTAAGTAAGTTTTACACATGAACAGAAATCGTCAAAAGTGCTGCATTTGTAGTGGTGTTGCAGCCCTATGTGTTCATTTAATACAGAATATTTTCTTAATGATTTCAGTGGGAAAGCTGTTTTTTCAATCCAGTCTTAAACAGAGTACAAATAACTACTGGTCCCAAAGTTTCTCAAAAATCCTGCTAGTTGTTTTAGTGGCTGTTCTTACTGTAGTCAAAATTCACAGTGAAACTGAACTAGAAGAGCGAGCCGGGGCAGTGGGTGTGAAATATACCATCATGACATAAATCAACTGAACACCTAACCCTACATTGATGACTATTTATATTAGCAACGTCAATTTATTCAATTGCTTGGATTTTTGAGAGAAACGTGGAAGTCACTGTTCATTTATTACTTAGTCTGCAAAAAAGTAATTAAGGATAAGTTGTATTTCTTTTCTCAAAAATGACAAACTAAAATATATTAAGTATTGCATTGTATTGCAAGTTTCACCACAAAAGTTCTATTTCTCCCTGACTAGGATAAAATTTTAATTTGATGTTCTTTTTAACAGTAGAATTGTTAGTGTTCTGTCACAACTTGGAGAATTCTGGTAGCATTGTTTTCTCCATCTTGGAACTTCTTACTTTGTATTTCCAATCCTTACTACAGGTCTGTCTGATATTATAGGAATGCAGGATGTTGACTGTGTTTTGTTTTGAGCTGGTATCTGTCACCTTCACTACCTGTGAAATTTTGATAGCTATTTATGTAGTAAACAATGATAATGTGAAATTAAAATTTGAACTGCATTTTTGAAATTGGCGAATTACATTTGTTATAGCTGTAAAATTTTCTTTCCAAATTTTTATATTCATTAGGCAGGTACTGAATAAGAGACTGCAGCTCAGTGACTATATAAAATGCCTGTGCCTCAGTGTTTGTCCACTTCAGTATGCAACAATATTACTTTATCTTTTTTGTTTTTTAATTTTTTTATTTTGCTATGTTTGTTAGTACATCAAACTGTTCTGCTCTAATTTTATTAAAGCCCAGTTGTCTTCCTAGCAGTTTTTTGGCATTTTTTTCATCTCACTTCATTGCTCTTGTTTTCCACTGATAAATGCTGTGCTTTCTGTGTCTAGGAGATGAGTGTATATCCATTTGAGATGGTGCCATTCTGTATGGTACAGGTGGTGCAGTGGTAGTGCTGCTGCTTTGCAGTAAGGAGTTTGTGGGTTCGCTTCCCGGGTCCTCCCTGTGTGGAGAGTGCTTTGAGTAGTGAGAAAAGCGCTATATAAATGTAAAGAAAAAATTGGTGGGCATTTGATGTCTTGGTCCCTTTTGGGTCATAATATCTTGGTTTATGTGTGATGTTTCTTTCTGGGACACCAGTGGCTCAGAAGGACTGGTTACTGTTCTGTGCTTTTATGACACATTACTCTGTCTGCCAGAAAATCTATCAGTATTGTTTTTCCCTTTTTTCTTTTTGGTTTGTTTACTTTAGGCTATCACTTGCAGTTCTAAAGGTATCCAATTGCATTTGGTGCTGCTGCTTTCAAGACTAAAATGTCTAAATTAGTAGACATTTATTTTAAGTTGTTGGGGAGACTAATTGTACAATTCCAGTATCAAAGCAACATAATCCAAGGTGCAAAAACAAAAATAAAAGTAAATGCTTTGAAAGCACAATGACATTATAAGTATTATCATATTGCACCTTTTCTTTAACTTCTGTCATGTTAGTTATAAACTGACAATTCAAGCTGAGTAAGTATAAGGGAAAACATTAGGAGTAACTATTAAAAACACAATATATCGATAGCCCGGTAATTTGTGCCTAGTTAGTATACCTCACGTTAATCTGCATTGTTCTTATCTATATGCTGGCTACCGTTCCATCATAAACAAGGATGATATTTTAAAGTCCTTTAATATTAAAGCTTTTTTTTTTTTTTTTACACCAAATGTCATATTTACATTTGATGCATTGAGAGAGAGATACTTTGTGTGTGTGTGTATGTGAGAGAGTCTACTGCATCTGAGTCACATTTAAACTGAAGGCTTTATGTGAAAAAAATGTAAAAATCCCTCTATGGAAAGTACTTTATATTGCAACCTAATGTGAACCTTACCATGAATGTGAGCTTTCAAAGTAATATGAAACTGTAGGAACTATGATTTTATTCAGTCAGTCACTATTAACATACAGTGCAGTGACAAGTTATCAGTCAAATTCTTTAATGTAATCTATTTTCACATAAGATATTAGCTACACATCCCATTGCATAATTTTCTCCTTATGGAACATGTACAAAATTTTGCTTAGATTCCACATTGAATTTTTGCTGAAGTTCCAAAGAAAAAGTGGCACATGTACAAAAATACTGGATTTATAAAACCGTATGTTCACTACATGTGGCTGGTGGCCATGTTCCCTTTTAAATCTCAATTCAATTTAAATCTGTGCGCTTGCACATATGCTTTCAACCACTCCCCATCGCTTCCTGTCAGTAACTGTACAAGGGGGCTCCGCCCCCTGCTCGCTTCGCTCGCCTACCCCCGGTGTTGGGTAACCCGATATACATTGATGAATGTATGAGATATATTGGAGAGTAAAGGTGTAGATGACGAACAAAGGACGTATATTCATTAATCCTAATGAATGTTCACTAATAGTGGACTTATTACAGAATGCGTTGTCAGCTAATTGACGGAATTGTTTAGCGGCCGTCTGCCATTCCTTTCTTTGCTGTTTATCTATTGACTCCGCAGTTTGAGAGGCGCGTTGTAGGCGCCAACGTTCATTAGTCGAGCACTGTCGTTTTGAACCCGTGCCTGCTTTGCTTCCGCGGTTTGAGACGCGTGTTGTAGGCGTCTACGTTCATTGTATCTGTCCGTGCGGGCTCGTGTTTGTAGCTACGTTAGTTGAGCGGTTTGATTTTGGAGCCGGGACAGTTTTGCTTCCGCGGTTTCAGACGCGCGTTGTAGGCGGCGACATCTATTGTTTTTGTCCATGCGGGCTCGTTTTTGTAGCTCCGTTAGTGGAGCTGTATAGTTTTGGAGCCGTGATCGTGACTCCATTAGTTCTCCGTTGTTTACCATTAGTAATATGAATAATTGCACTTACTGTTAATACGGAGCGTTTTCTGTGGTTGTACTGTTAATATTGCATCACTGTAATGTGATTCACTTATGCTGTATAGTTTGGACGTGTGAGGATGGCGTACGTTCAATACGGAGCGTTCGTTTATTCTTATTACAGTTTGGACGTGTGAGGATGACGTACGTTTAAAATGGAGCGTTCGTTTATTCTTATTACACGTTGTAGGCGCCTTCGGCTTTCGTACGAACTCGAGCCTTCCGTACTATGATGCTGTGTATGGTGGACCTTTGTGGACTCCGTACTTTTTCCCGTTTCACTCTGGGGCAGGGGGTTGAATGCTCTTTTTTGTGTGGCTGTGTCGTTACCTATGGGCGCGTTGCCTCATTTCTTATTTACGTTAGTTGAGCTCCTTTGTTTTTGAGCCGTGACGCGTTGTAGGCGCTTATTTACGTTAGTTGAGCTAATATTATACCTCCGGTGCCGTGTGTGTGTTTCATGTGGTAGTCGTTGTAGGCGCATGCGCCCTCCGTACTATCTCGGGTTTGACTATGCTGTGTTTTGTGGAGGTTTGGGGACACCGTACTCTCTCCGGTTTGATTGTGGGGCGGGACGCCAAAGCCTGTTGTGTTTGTTTTGTCTGTGAGTACTCATATTATTGTATTACTGTAATGTGATGATTCACATATGCTGTGGAGTCCGTATCTCTGAGGCTTCTGTACCATCTCGGGGGTCTGCCTGCGGTGTGTTGGACGCGCGTTGTAGGCGCCCGCACCTTCCGTACTATGTCGGGTTTGACTATGCTGTGTAGTGTGGACGGTTAGGGTTCCGTATTGTCTGTGCTCGTTACTTTATTTCATATTTCCGTTAGTTGAGCTGTCGGCGCCTGTGCACTATGTCTCCTGCGTCCATGGGCATGCCATGTACCTGCGTCCATATCCGGTTTATTCTCGGTTAGTAATATGGATAGCCCAAAAACGCCTGGCTCTCCTGAGTGACATTTTTACCACAAATCATGAGAGAAAAGACACAAGAAATGTTCAGTTAATGTAAACTTCAGTTATTAAATGTCAAACTGCTAAAACATTCTTTTTAATGGTCTCTCTGTGGGAGTCAAAAGTAAAAGAAATGAGTGGGAGCAAAAGACAGCAACTGAATGGAGAAAGTTGTAGCAATGTGCCATCATTCAGCAGACACAGAACACTGAATTCATGCAAACTTATGCGCAGAACTGCGAGATACTAAGAACATTCATATTGATGAAGTAAATGTCAATGTTGCCTTACATTATGGCTATATAATGTCTTAAAAGGTTACATTGTCATTTCAAAACATTGATGTATGATACCATCACTTCTTGAGTTTGGATTATGAATAATTAGCTGCTATACTCATGTACTGCACTGTATACTGAGTCTGTATACTTCACTTGTTGGAATGATGCTGGGCATTTTAATCTGGAAGTAGAAATATTGTCAGAGATTGTTTCAGCTGAGCACATGCAGCAGCATTTGGTCATATTACAATGTTTCAAAGATGATTGGCTCCATGTTCATGTAAAATAGCTATAAGTGATGCTGCTGTATTGACATGACACTCTAAAATTAGATCTGACACACTGTAACATGAATTTGAATAAATGTCTACCAACCAGAAACTAGAAGTTACTAAATACTTTTACTTTCTCAAACACAGCGTCCTTAGTTATCTTTCTACCATTTTCTGAACATAAAGGTGATTTGATATGCACTGTAGAAAAAATTGTACTTTGTTGTTTCACTTGTGGCTTGGCTATAGTGTTGATTTTGCTTTTTCTTATCACACGTGCAGATAACATGCCACAAAATGCGCATAGCGGTGAGTTTTGATTGGCAGCTTGCAATGTACAATTGTATGCAGGGTGACAATGGTAATGGCTTTTTTTTAAATAAATGTAAGGCACCGCTTAGTGATGCTCCAATCGATTGGCCACTGATCTCAATTGGTTGATTTTTCACTTAAAGACTCTATTGGCCAATAACATTTTTTTCCCCCACTATCAGCTTTTTTTTAAGCCTTATGGTAGTTTAGCTACAGTTCTCCATTATGCAAATGCATGCCTTTTATCTGGAAACTTCCTGTAAACAGAGGGCAGTAAGGTCTACTTTACCTTAGAAAGAGGAGACTTGAGACATCAACCTTTACATCAAAGAAAATGGAGTTAAAAACTGAATAAAAAGAATGAGAGGAATTATCCTGTGTAGTTAGACAAATGACAAGAAAGGCTACTTGAATTTAGACCTTTTTACTCTGTCCTTTAATTAAAAGACACTGCTCGTCTTAGTTTGAACGATCAGCGAGCTTATGTTAAGTACAGAAGCTTACATTTTTAGTTAGACGTAAGATTATGAAATTGCTGCTTACTAATCAATAGGCTGGTTAGCTTGACAGCCAAATGTGTGTTTTACTTGTAAATTTGTTAAGCACGTTAGCCTTGTATTTTCTTGATAAACATATTGAGAAAATTTGATTGGCTTTTTTAAAGTGTTGTACTGTGCTTTTTGTTTGTGTGTGTCCTGCAGTATAAGTTTTTTTAAGAATAGAGTACTGCATAATTAAAATTATCTTGTATATAAAGCAGACTGTAGTATGTTATCATCCAGTTGATGCTCGGAACGTTTTTGGTGTGCTCCGTAAAAGCAACCAACAGTTTCATCATGAAAAATCTGTAATATTAGTTTGTTGTTTAATATTTGTTTTTGTTAACTATATTTTCATCTTGCATTATTCTTGTAACAATGTTGTAGTAGTAATAGAATTAAATCATCCTAATAATACTCATTTAATTGACTTTTTTTTTGTTTTGTTTTTTTGTCGTCAAAAATTCTGCATGTAAAAACTTATTACTACACCATAAAACAAAACTGAATCTGTCAAAAAACCTTAAAGGCTTCACTTTTCCCATTGTTTTTATACTACCTTGAACGTATTCCATGAATATACTCTATTATATATAAGATAAGTAAGCAATTTTTTTATCAACAATAAACATCCTATATTTATTTTGTGGATTCAGTGGCCCTGTTTGCGATTTTTGTTTATTCATTAATGAACAAAATGTAATTTTTTTCGCAGCATCGTAGCTAATGTGTCACAATATTTTTGTAAAAAAGTAATATGAATTTTTTTAATACATTCATAATCAAAAAACTAACTTGATAAAGTTAGCAAAATCGAAGGTAAAGTATAGACCAAATATAGCTATGATATTTAACTTAAAATAATTTATTTATATAGGTAAAATATTTAACCTTTGATTGTAAAAGAATTTCAACTGGAAATGACTAATTGGAGATTAAAAAACATGTATAGATTTGAGTGTTTATTTACATAAATATATGTTGACACATTAACAATCAATTAATTTAGTTCATATATAATCAAAACACAAATTAGGTAAAATATTTAACCTTTCATTGAAATATGCCTCCTGTAAAACCAGTTTCAATTAGAATAGAAGCCAGACTTGCATCTCATAGATCAAGAGCAAGTGAAACAACAGAACGGAGAGAAGCTAGACTTAAATGGACAACTTTATGTGGCATGTTCAAGGGCGGGAAGTCCTAAGAACCTTAATATATTGGCTAAAGAAAGTAAAAGTAAAAAAAAACTATAAACACTGTATATAATACTTTATTGTTTTTTATTTTTAAAGTGTTTTTATTCTTTTTTTTTTTTTTTTTCAAATAATTAAAAAAAAATCTATTTTCCTCCCAGGCAGCGGCAGGTATTTCAGCTAGTTTTATTTATAATTGTACTTCAAGAATTAGGAATGCCTAGCTAGTACATGGGAGGAGGAAAAAAAGCTAAATATAGTAAATTAATATTTTAAACACAAAAGTCTGTTTCATATTATTTTGAAAAATATACTAGAAAACTAAAATCAAAACTGAAACTATTAAACATTTTTGTAAACTGAAATAAAATAATAAGCAAAACTGAAATGAAGAACTAAACAAAACTATTAAAGTAGCTGGGAAGACTAACTGAAATAAAATTATTTACAAAACATAATTTTAGTTTTTGTTTTTGAATGAATATTCTTGCTGTTAGTTTTTAACCCTTATAACTTTTAACTCTAAAACTGAAAGTCCTCCACCACGAGCCGTTTGCATATATTCATCCAGTGAACGGCGGCTGGTGATGGCGGGTGGGTGTTCACACAGCATTTGCGGTAACAGAGTGAGCTGAATACGCGCGTAAAGTGTGTGGAATAGAAAGCAATTTAGCATGCCCCGCCTTTCTTTGTACTTGCATATCAAGATGTAATTCAAACGCCTGAAATCGGAATGTACTGGTGAACACAAACTTTACCATATGGACAGAAAAATCATGAGTGAGTAACATTTCAGTTTATTTCTCAGGTGCCTGCTTTTTGTTGACAGCAATTCATTTGCCACTTCGCACACGAAGTATAGAGAAAGTGTAGTAATCATGAAAAAAATCCAACCTTGACGTTTTAGACCTCCCTGAGTCTGAAAATACTGTTTTTTGGAATTATGTCTGTTTGTTTGTGTGTGTGTAAACACAATATCTCAAAAACGCAACTAGGTATATGGATGAAATTTGGCATGTGGTTGTTACAACAAAATTGTAGATCTGTATCAACTTTTGGGCCAAATCCATTAACTGGAAGTGGTACTTTACCTGAACACATACTTTTTTTTTTTTTATTGTTCATGCAGCTGCAGAGTCCAATTTATTTGACTTTACTTTTATAATGTTCAATATATATTTGATTTGTTGTTGATGGTTCTTTAATGTACATAATATAATCATTGTCTTGCGCTTTACTCCTCAAATATCCATCCCATATCTGAGTACATAAGAAAGTCTAGGGGAGACCACTCACGATTTTTGAAAATAAAACGACACTGATCGAGAGACTGACTAGGTCATCATACAAGATCAGCATATTGTTGCTGACCAATCACTTTTGCTTTAAAAACGCCGTTTAACAACAAAGCAATACAAACCTTGTAAAATTCCCGAGTTGGCAATGTCTCCACTGAACTACAGGTAGGTAGGAGAAGAGAGTCCGCCAAGTGATAAAAAGCTAAACATACTAATTTGTTTTTGTATGTATTTTTTAGTTAATATTCACATATTCAAAATACCTGATATTGTGAAAATAATCCAGTAGCAGAATTATGTTTTAAAATATGTGTCCCTCTTTTTTCAATGTTTCTCTCTCTTTCTCAAAACAGTTGAAATACCATATTCTTTTTGTTCTTAACATCAGCCATATCATACATATTGCATACCAGGGATTTTTCCTGCCTTGCATCTAAACCTGCTTGGGTAGGCTCCAGGTTCTGGCGATCATGCTTTGGATAAACAGGTTTAGATAATGTATATATTGTTCTTAATCTCAGTTGGAAACTCTGTCATTTTGTTGGTTGTCTGCACTCCTATTATCTGCTCTTACTCTGCTCATTATAGATTTACTGTTCTTATGCATATGCTGTTCAAGTTTCACTGCCCCTAAACTTCATACTACATGCTTGCTTTTCTTTGTTTCCCTCAATACAGCTAGATGGGGTCTGCATACTGATTCAAGCCTAAGTGCCCAGTTCTTCCTTAGCCCCCGTGATTTTCATGGTCACACCTGTCAGAACATAGTAGAATCTCTTTTCTTATTTTTTTTTATATCTTTTCAGGCCTACAGGTGCAAAATTCTGTCTATAAATTGTGTTGGAGATGGAATTAGAGATCAATATGGCTGGTAGAAAATAACAGCCCAGTGTTTGAGATTTTTAAATCCAATATTGAAGGCATTCATTATAAGCACATTGTCGTTGGAGCAGGATATGTTGTGTGCTGTAGACATTTAGAGTAAAAAACCCTCACACCTTAAAATTCACCTAGTTTTCATTACAAATTGGCCCATTCTTGGCAATTAAAGGAAAAGAAAAAAATGCCAACAGTCAGTGCAGATTTGTTCAGCACGAATGACATAGAAAATATTTTAAAAATTATAAAATTGTGTAAAATTGTTCATATTCAGTACCTGGTTTTGATTATGCTTGTTTTTATCAGACAAAAACAAAACCAAATAGTAAACTGTGTAGTGTAGTCAGTGGCCACTAACATTAAACTCCTATTATATCCAAACCCGTTAAGTGTACAGTTCTGTCTCATTGTGACACAAAACCTAAACTCCATAGTAGCTCTTTAACCACACTATAATTACTAAAACTAATATATATAATATATATAAATAATATATAATATATAAAAATAGAAATGTCTTTGTAAAATAAACTAATAAAAAATGATGAAGTCAAACTAAACTAAATTTCCAAGTAAGGTCAGAAAAAATACAGAAATAAAAACTAATATAAAAAGGCAAAACTATAATAACCTTGTTTTGGACTCTGTTCAAAAAACATGTATGTGTATGTCTATATGATGGCGTTTAAAGTGTTTAGAGAATATATTGATATATATATTGAATATCACATTTTGGGTCAAAATTATTGCAATATCAATTTAAGTCTGTATCACCCAGCCCTATGTGTACAAAAAAAAAAAAAAAAAAAAGAGTACAAATTCATATAAATCAAGCTGAATTAAATATTTATCTAATAAGTGTTACCAGTGTTAGGTAATCTGTGGTTTCAATATATTTTATTGCAGTTTTATATGTATCTAATATCATCCAACTTTTTTTGGTCTAGTGTAACACTAAGGTTTATGTAAGAATGCATAATTTATTCTTAATATAATTTGAAAATTGATTTTAAGATGTATCTTACTCCTCTTTACCATATACCAATATGAGCATTTGAAATAACATTTGCTATCCTCTTTCTTTAGGGGACGTTTCAAGAATCCCTCCACGATGGCTTTGAGATTTCGTTCATTCTTTCCTTACACATTGCCAGGAGTACTTGCTTTGATTGGCTGGTGGTGGTATATTTCCCGTAAAAAAGGGCGAATAAGCAATTCTGATAAGGAAGTTGGCTCATGTGTTGCTACTGCTTTGGGTGCTGAGTCTGCTAATGGGAATTTAGAAGTTGCAAGTTATTCCCAGTTGGCTTCCACAAATTTTCCCACTGAGGGATCCCACCATCACAAGTCTCTGCATGAGAACCAAATTAATACTCCAGAACAGATAGCAGAGGACTGTTCTGGAAAAGCTCTGATTGCCAATGCAAGGCCAAGTGTCAGTGGCAGACTGCCTTGCTGCAACACCAACACTCTGGAATTGGCAGCTGATAAAATCTTGGATGTCAATGATTATTGCACTTCCTCTCTAATTCAAGAACATACTGTTCCTATGCAAGAGGCTTCTGTGAACCCTGAAGCAGTAAAAAGTGAAACCTGTTCAGTTTCAGAGGAGGCTTTTCAGCTGGTCAACTCTAAGCTTGATGAGACCAGCATTCAAGATGCAATCTCAGGTAATGTGTGTGAAGGGAATACTGAGAAAGTTGAAGTGATAATGGCAACAGCTGCAGCATGTACCATGTTAGAAGTAGTAGAATCAAAGATAGTCTCTCCCACAGCACACCTGACAGAAGCAATAAGGCCAGAACCTGAAGGGGAAGTAGCAGATGATAAAGTTTCTGTGTCTTTTGCTGAGAAGGTACAGATTGGGACCTATGATGTTGAAAGTAACCTCCCCACTGAAGAAAAAAGTGCTAGTTCATCTGACATTCAACTCCAAAAACTGGGTGTTTGGGAGCCCCATGATGTAATTGAAGCATCCTCACTACTGCCACTTCAGGAAGCTGTCAGGTCCAGTATTCCTGTAGAAAATGGCATGCCTCATTCTACTGAGATTGGTGAAAAAACGGAAGATCTTGAAAAGCTTGCTTCAGGCATAATTTCGCAAGTTATTTCTGCTGCTATGCAGGATTTGGTTACAGTTAGACATTGTGATGAAGAGAAATGTTGCATCCCTGGGGATCTTATTCCCAGTACCATTCTGGAGAGTAATGAGAGCAGTGTAGTTCATGACTGTTCAAATGAATCTCTCATAGCAAGAGACCAAATCACAGAGAGTTGTCAAAACAAGGAGGAGTTCACCGACATACAGGATAGCACACAAACATCAACACCTCAAGTAAAAGGAGAGAAAAGCCACCAAGATCAGTTTAATAACAGTTTTGTGGAAGAAAGTACATCTCAGACATGCAAGTCTGTGAATGGTACCTTGCTGCCATCTAAGTGGGACACCTCTGAAGAAGTCACAATATTAAGTCCGCCAAAATCTCATCATGGTGCTGTAATGGGGAAAAAACTATTGCAAGCACCAAGAAGTCTAACTGAGGTTTTTGCAGATCATACAGAGGATTCAGGGTGCAGCACATGTCAGTCAGAGGATGGAATGAGTAATGAGGACCAGTTAATAAGAACTGGGATAGCCTGTGTATTACAAGAGCAATTAGCAGGACCTTCAGACATGTCTCTAATAGAAGGTTCTCTAGGACAAGAGAAGACAATGGATTTAGACAGGTCTGCAACTACTGTCATGCAAGAAATGGATGATGAGCAGTGCACAAATGGAGGATTAAATGGCAGTGCAGCTAACCTGAAAAATGGCATCCACTGGTCCCCAGAAGCTGAGGCAGATCATTCCGGAGGTAAGTTGCCAGTATTGCATCAAGTAATGTAAATTTGTAGTATTGCAGCTCTTGTCACTCACTAATTTCTTTTCAGTTATCTGTAATGTGAAGATGAAATACTGTATTTTGTAGTGACATGCTTTTGTTTACACCACTATATGGGCAAATAAAATATCATTAAAAGTTGGTAAAGGAAGGTCAAAAACTGTTATTTTTAGATCTCAAGTGAAATTTTAGCATAAAAGTTTGTAAGTATTTTTCAGTGTACTTTATCCTGTGTCATCATTCCTAGAATCATTTACATCCAACAATTAAATAAAATATATATACTTTATTAATCCCAAGGGGAAATTCACATACTCCAGCAGCATACTTTTAAAAATACAATATTAAATTAAAGAGTGATAAAAATGCAGGTAAAACAGACAATAACTTTGTATAGTGTTAACGTTTACCCACCCCCCGGGTGGAATTGAAGAGTCGCATAGTGTGGGGGAGGAACGATCTCCTCAGTCTGTCAATGGAGCAGGACATTGACAGCAGTCTGTCGCTGAAGCTGCTCCTCTGTCTGGAGATGATACTGTTCAGTGGATGCAGTGGATTCTCCATGATTGACAGGAGCCTGCTCAGCGTCCATCACTCTGCCACGGATGTCAAACTGTCCAGCTCTGTGCCTACAATAGAGCCTGCCTTCCTCACCAGTTTTTCCAGGCGTGAGGCGTCCTTCTTCTTTATGCTGCTTCCCCAGCACACCACTGTGTAGAAGAGGGCACTCGCCACAACCGTCTGATAGAACATCTGCAGCATCTTATTGCAGATGTTGAAGGACGCCAGCCTTCTAAGGAAGTATAGGCGGGTCTGTCCTCTCTTGCACAGAGCATCAATATTGGCAGTCCAGTCCAATTTATCATCCAGCTACACTCCCAGGTATTTATAGGTCTGCACCCTCTGCACAGTCACCTCTGATGATCATGGGGTCTATGAGGGGCCTGGGTCTCCAAAAATCCACCACCAGCTCCTTGGTTTTGCTGGTGTTCAGGTGTAGGTGGTTTGAGTCACACCATTTAACAAAGTTCTTCATACTCCTCCTCCTCCTGCCCACTCCTGATGCAGATCACAATAGCAGTGTCGTCAGCGAACTTTTGCAACTGGCAGGACTCCGAGTTGTATTGGAAGTCCGATGTATATAGGCTGAACAGGACCGGAGAAAGTACAGTCCCCTGCGGCGCTCCTGTGTTGCTGACCACAATGTCAGACCTGCAGTTCCTGAGATGCATGTAAAATGTAATGTTAGTTAAAGCATTCTCATCTTTGATGGCATTAGATTTGCAAAATGTTTTTTTATTGCAGTGTCTTAATAGTAGTTAGGGAAGTGCTTGGTGAGACAGACTTCCCAGCTTTCTGTAAGTGTCTTCTGAATTTCCTAGAAAATTAACAAAACTTAATGCATATATTCTTTTGTGAGCATAAAGCTGCCCTGCCTGGTTAGACCAAATTTAATTTTCTCACTGTAAAACACTAAAGCCGAAACATTCAAGTTTACTTAAAAAGTGTGACCTTGCTAAGCAGGTAAACATGCCTTTTCCCCTCCTGTGCTGCTACTTACACTGTACTGTACATGAAAGCATTTACTTTGAAAATAAATGGTATAGGTTTATTAATGTGTATTTACTATTGCCAGTCCTGCAGCCACAATGGTACCTTTGGTCTAACACATTAGGCAAAATAAATATTTATAGCTTATTAGTGCTTTTAGTTCATCCAATAATTGAGATTCATAGGTTTCATATTATTTTAAATGTAATAGAATATGTATAATGAACACTTTGTTTTTTAATACTGATACATGTAAATTGACTGTGCAGAAAAAAATTAACCTTGCTCATCATAAAAAAGCCCTTCAAATTCCTTCAATTTGCACAGTGAGTAGTATTGCTACTCGGTACAATTGTCTGGCTGGTGCTGGAAAAAAATTATGGATAGGATAAGTGGGGGTGGGAGAGGAAAGTATGTATTTGATCCAACTTAAATCTAATGAAGTGAAAAGCCATGGAAATGTTTGCAGCCATGCTTAGCACAACACACCATAAAAGATAAGTCAATTATGTCACATAAAAAGCCCTCTGTAGTCTAATGCGAGCATGAAGGCAATATTAGTGATACACATCGTACAGTGGCATGTAAAAATTTGGGCACCCTTGCTTAAAATTTCTGTTAGTGAATATTTAAGTGAGCAGAAGATGAACTAATCACCCAAAGGCATAAAGTTAAAGATGACACAATTCTTTATTTTAAGCAAGATTACATTTTTATTTCCATCAAAATAGCAAACAAATAAAAAGGGCCTGAAGCAAACGTTTGGGCACCCGATGTGGTCAGTACTTAGTAACAACCCCTTTGGCAAGTATCATAGCTTATAAACACTTTTTGTAGCCAGTTAAGTGTCTTCCAGTTATTACTTGGGGTATTTTCACCCATTCATCCATGCCTTTTGGTGATCAATTCATCTTCGGCTCACTTAACTTTTCACAGTAACAGACACTTTGAGCAAGGGTGCCCATACTTTTGTATGCTGCTGTATTGTTTGCAGGAAAGTTGTGGGGCACTTCAAATACTCAAAACATCCGTAATCATATGTACAACTGAATATATGCTGCATTAATATCTTCAGCAAGACGTGCAAACAAGGTAGAATAGTGCATATTTTATGATCAAGAGCTGCCCAGCACAGAAAGAATCCTTGTCTGAACATTCAGTGGCATGTAAACTGTCAGCCTCTCTGAATGAATTCAGTTGGGGACTACTAGAGAAAATCCTTGTAGTTTTAGCCCTATTTGAGGAGATGACAGTGGAGGTCGTTTTTGGCTGAAGAGAATGAGCTTATTTCCATAGTATATATAAACCTATTCTCACTTGAAGTCAAGGCAGACAAGTGAACTAACAGAGTGAAGAGCACCCGTCTTGCCACTGTGAACACAGAGTTTAACAAAGTGAAGAGACTGAGCCTTTGTACTTGGTTGCAACTGTGCTGTATGATTACACCTCTATTTGTGTGCATTGGTGATTTAAACAAATTCAGATTAGCCAAAAAGAAAGGTTTCAATATTCACATTAAAAATATATTCAAATGTTGGTTAAAAATTATAGATGCTTCAGGTACATTTGCAATTTTGGTGCTACGTTTTATTAATACAATTACTAATATTTTTACTTTTTCCTTCATGGATTTTTTAACATTTATATATTTTAATATACACTTTTAATAAAATAGATATTTGAGCCTTAACCTGTGGTTAATATGACAGCACTAAAGAGGAGAGAGTCAGACATTCTTCAACACTTAGTGAGGCAACTAAGTTATATGCAGATTTACACTGCATTCTTTTTGATTAATTAGTTGATTAAAAATTATGCAATTTCATGCCAAATTTAGTAAAATGTTTATACTATGTTGTGATACATATTTTTTGGATGTGACGGTATTATAATTGAAATTTTTTGTTTAAAATTTTCAAATTTTGCATAATTGTACACTTTATTTTTGTGAGTGTTCAATTGAGTAAAACAAAACAGGTTTTTTTTTTTTTTTTTTTTTAAATAAGTCATACTGTTTCTTATAGGATAGTAATATGTTTATTTGAGCACTCATGTTTTAGGTCATTATCTTAAATGAAGTACTGTACATTGATAGAAATATCTCATTTAAATTTTGGGAATTGTTAAAGATTAAAAATATTGTATTGGTTTTGATATCAGCAGGTAACCAACATTTTAGTATCTGTATTTACATTGGAAAAGAAAAAAATACGGTGTTATGCCATCTCTAGTCAGATTTCAATCTAATTGACCATTAAGTGGAGGTTTTAGTGGAGCACTAGGAGTTATTTTTTTGTGAAAGAAAGGTATCATTCAAGCATCTTACTTAATGGCAAAATGTATTTTGGATGTTCTGCTTGCTTGTGGATACAGTTTACTATTGCCTTATTTTGTCAGTTAATTTGACTTCTAGTCATTGTTAAATATGATCTGTGTTGGAAGATCCAAGCTATAGCATTGATGATTCGACACAAAAGAAAGCAGCACGTGTAATGTCAATATGACATTTCATAAATCTTTTGGATAGCATTCCCCGCTGTATTGTATGCAGTCCCTTGGGCTAAAACAAAAAAGGAAAAGACCCGGGTCTAGCTTTTCTTGGTTGACTAGTTGTCCTCCACCTCCTAGGCACCATTGGGTCTATGACTGTAATTTTGTAATGAAAATAAAAAAAAAATTACCTCAGATTTATGGTAAAACTACTGAGTATTCACGCATGTTAAGTTGATATTCACTGATTACAATCTAGGTTTTGCTTTGGGTTTTAGAAAAATCTTGCACATGCAGATAGTGAATACAGTTCGTACATAGTGAAATTGAGAAAACTGAAATGATTGTTTTTTAAACTACCTTCTGCTTATCTGTTTTTAGACTTTGAATCAGTACAGTATTGTACTGCAAGCCTGTGCAATTTTTGTGTTTTGAAAATGTCACAGTATTTGTCAGCAGTGGTTGCAACATCAAGACACGCCATGTGTTCAACAGCCTTACTAAGCAGCTTAGTTTTTGGGACTGTTAGGGAGGGTCATTTTCTTTTTGCAATGTTTGTCAAAAAATTGATACACCAATTAACTGTTGAACATGGCTGATGAATGAAAGTTGATACTTTGCATGTCTTGTTAATGTACCATCTGGATTAATTTGTCTGCTTGTAATTTCACATGAGTGCAGTATAGACTTTCTCAGTACTACAGATACTGTTTATTTTAAAAAAAACCTGCCATTGTTACATTTTCACAAAATTGTACCAAGTTAGTCGAAATATTTGTTCTTGTGACAGCGTTCACAAGCGTTCAAAGCATGCTCAAGTAGCCTCTTAACACAATTAGAATACAAGTTGCAGCAATTTGTACAAGCAAAGCATGCTACTGAGACCTTGTCCACAGGGATGGGTAGCAGTCAATTTTTTGTTTTCATGAAATGCAAATTTAATATTCTACAGGTAAAATCCCATTACAACGAATATCTTTACAACAAAATTTTCATTACAACGAAGTAATTTTATGGTCCTGACAGTTTCCCCATATGACACGAGTCTATAGAAATCGCATTACTACAAAGTACATTCAGCAGATACTTTCAGTACAAGAAGTGCACAAATGACCTTGAAACGCCTGAATGAATCATCCACAGAGTAGTTAGTTCTGTGGCCGCAGCTCAGTTGTGCCGAACGATCCCCAAACAGAAACACAATTTTTTTTTCTTTCTTCGAACTTTCCTCGTACTGTTTTGCGTTTTTTGTTCCCTGCAGTTTTCAGTGATACCTTTTGCTTATTGCTCGTCAACATTTGAAAAACATCCATTGGAATTTACAGTAACTCATTGTCACCCTCCTATAGAAACAGCAGACGCGAAAAAACGATAACAGTTCATATTTAAAAAAAAACTTTAGTTTTTTGCAGCTCTTGATTGCGGCAAAAAGAACAAAGACGTTGCCAGTGAATTTGGAATTTTGCCATCGACACTGTCAACTTTCTTGAAAGACGAAAAATCTTGGGTTGCAAACGTATGTGGACTGCTGCATTTGAAGACTTTGAAAAAGCCGTTTTTATGTGGTTCAGTGATGCTCGTTCAGGAAACATTTCTATTAATGCGGCACTCATTCACGAAAATGTGAGTTTTTTTAAACTCTCTTGGGACCTCCTCCAACTGGACAACATGCCGAAGAGCGTCCTGAAGTGCGATCACTGCTTCTGTACGGGGCAATGGCAGGCTCACAGATATGCTGCGTCTCTCCGCCAGAGTAAACAGAAAAGATCTTGATGGGTGATGCAAGGTTAGGAGCACGTAAATTGTAAATGCAGGTAACAGGATTACTTGATCACTGACCAGCATGACCCTGCCTGACTGCTGTGTCTGTGTGTAGCAGGGTGGCAGATCACGCTACAATAAATAATTGTGCCGTTCCTGTTTCAAGCTGAATAAAGCTGGTTTTGCTAAAGTACTGAGACAAAGCCTCGTGTTTTGTGGTGCAAGACAGGGACTTATAGCACGCCCCTGATCTTTTATGATTTGTTTTTGTGGTGCTTCACTGCAGCGCTGTGAGCCTCCTATTGCCCTGCCCCAGCAACAGATAAACAATCTTCCACAGACACTGCAATCGTGCTTCAGGACGCACTTCAGTGCGTCGTTCCCGTTGGGTGGGGAATGGGGGGTCTCAAAAGGGTTCAGAAACCTCACAATATGAAGAAGAAATAATGATTCGGCTCCTGACGGATAACTGTGCTGCCCACAGCATGCTTCCACATTTAGATAATGTTCGCATTGAATTCCTCCCACCCAATTGCACAGCAGCATTTCAGCCATTGGATTTGGGCATCATTCGCACCCTGTAAGTGTATTATCGCAAGGAAATGCTAAGAAAAATTCTCATCAGCATAACTTGTAGACAGGAGAAGATTAAAATTAACACGAAAGAAGCTATTGAAATGATTGCAAACGCCTGGATGCAAGTTAAAGAAAGAAAGCACTACAGGTGCTGGTCATAAAATTAGAATATCATGACAAAGTTGATTTATTTCAGTAATTCCATTCAAAAAGTGAAACTTGTATATTAGATTCATTCATTACACACAGACTGATGTATTTCAAATGTTTATTTCTTTTAATGTTGATGAAAGTCCCAAATTCAGTATCTCAGAAAATTAGAATATCAATTAAGACCAATGCAAAAAAAGGATTTTTAGAAATGTTGGCCAACTGAAAGGTATGAACATGAAAAGTATGAGCATGTAATGCAATCAATGTTTAGTTGGGGCTCCTTTGGCCTGGATTACTGCAGCAATGCGGTGTGGCATGGAGTCGATCAGTCTGTGGCACTGCTCAGGTTTTATAAGAGCCCATGTTGCTCTGATAGTGGCCTTCAGCTCTTCTGAATTGTTGGGTCTGGCGTATTGCATCTTCCTCTTCACAATACTCCATAGATTTTCTATGAGGTTAAGGTCAGGCGAGTTTGCTGGCCAGTCAAGAACAGGGATACCATGGTCCTTAAACCAGGTACTGGTACACTGTGTGTAGCTACCAGGTCCTGTTGGAAAATGAAATCTGCATCTCCATAAAGTTCGTCAGCAGCAGGAAGCATGAAGTGCTCTAAAACTTCCTGGTAGACGGCTGCGTTGACCTTGGATCTCAGAAAACACAATGGACCAACACCAGCAGATGACATGGCACCCCAAACCCTCACTGACTGTGGAAACTTTACACTGGACCTCACGCAACGTGGATTCTGTGCCTCTCCTCTCTTCCTCCAGACTCTGGGACCTTGATTTCCAAAGGAAATGGAAAATTTACTTTCATCAGAGAACATAACTTTGGACCACTCAGCAGCAGTCCAGTCCTTTTTGTCTTTAGCCCAGGCGAGACGCTTCTGACGCTGTCTCTTGTTCAAGAGTGGCTTGACACAAGGAATGCGACAGCTGAAACAAATGTCTTGCATACGTCTGTGCGTGGTGGTTCTTGAAGCACTGACTCCAGCTGCAGTCCACTCTTTGTGAATCTCCCCCACATTTTTGAATGGGTTTTGTTTCACAAACCTCACCAGGGTGCGGTTATCCCTATTGCTTGTACACTTTTTTCTACCACATCTTGTCCTTCCCTTCGCCGCTCTATTAATGTGCTTGGACACAGAGCTCTGTGAACAGCCAGCCTCTTTAGCAATGACCTTTTGTGTCTTGCCCTCCTTGTGCAAGGTGTCAATGGTCGTCTTTTGGACAACTGTCAAGTCAGCAGTCTTCCCCATGATTGTGTAGCCTACAGAACTAGACTGAGAGACCATTTAAAGGCTTTTGCAGGTGTTTTGAGTTAATTAGCTGATTAGAGTGTGGCACCAGGTGTCTTCAATATTGAACCTTTTCACAATATTCTAATTTTAGGAGATACTAAATTTGGGACTTTCATTAGTTGTCAGTTATAATCATCAACATTAAAAGAATTAAACATTTGAAATACATCAGTCTGTGTGTAATGAATGAATCTAATATACAAGTTTCACTTTTTGAATGGAATTACTGAAATCAACTTTGTCATGATATTCTAATTTTATGACCAGCACCTGTATAGTAACAAATACAGAATCTCTTTACTACAAAATTTTTATTACAACAAAATATTTTTTAGATCCCTGGGAGTTCGTTGTAATGGAATTTTACCCGTAGTATTTTTGGATTAAACTTTGCTTTAATTTAGTTTTACTTATATAGCACATTTAAAACATCTAGAAGTTGACCAAAAGTGCTTTACATAAATTAAAGGTAACAGTAAGAAGAAAAAAAAATATATAAGGAATTATTAAAAAGAAAAACAAAAAAGTCATACATACATACATGAATACACATATACCAACATACAAACATAGCTTATATAAAATTATGAAAAATAAAATACATAAGATGAACACATTATTAACAATATACTGTAAGTAGAAAGATTTAAATGCTAAAACTTATAAGCTAAAAAGCAAGTGAATAAAAGTGCTTTTTTTTTTAGCAGAAACTTAAATCTCTGAAGTGTGGGAGCCGACCTTATTATGAAGGGCAAACTGTTCTACAGTTTAGCACCAGCTACTACAAAGACACGATCATCCCTCAGCTTCAACCGTGTGTGGGGGATAGTATGTTGGAGCTGACCCATGGAGAGCTTTAAACACTAAAATTTTAAAACTCACCTTGTAACTAACAGGGAGTCAGCGAAGAAAGGCCAACACCGGAGTGATATGATCTGTTTTTTCTCTGCTGGTCAAAACTCGATAGCAGCTGCATTCTGCACCATTTGCAGGCTTGACAGTGTCGTACAGGATACCCCGATATAAGGCCATTAAAATAATCCAAACAAGACACTTCAAAAGCATGAATGAGTTTTTGTAGGTCATTAAATGACAAAACAGCTAGACTTTATTGATCATCCTGAAGTTTAAAAAAAAAAAAAAAAACTGGCATTGATCTGTTTGTCAAATTTTAAAACCTGAATCCAAGATCACCCAGAGATTTTTATCTCATGGCTTCAAGTACCAAGCAAGTGGACACAATGTGCTAGCAATGTTTCAGGTAACAGTGGGTTGAACAAATAAAATTACTTCAGTTTTTGACTCCTTTAACTGCTGGAAGTTAAGTGCATTACAGTGTTTCATATAATCTAAGCAGTTAAAAACCTTATTCACCAACTCTAATTCACCCGATTGCAATGGGAAGTAAATTTGGCTATCTGAATTTCCCTGTCTGTTATTTAAACTAGTAGAATGAAGCTGCAATAGACGTAAATATCTAAAGGCAGCAGATATCCACAGCTTATGTAATAAGCTGATAGAATCAAAGGTTAAGTAGCCCATCACACAACCTTTGGTAGCCATAGCCTTCCCTTGTGACATCAGGTATGCCCTGGGTGAAACATTCATGTTTGTTTTTTTTTTTTTAAATTGATGCTACAAAGCTGTTGTGCTGTGATTTTGCTCTTATTTAGTGTTGCAATGTTAGCAGATAACTGTATTTTCTCCCAAATGAGACTCTTCTGGGACTATTATAAAAAGGCTCATTTACTTTCAGCCATTTCCTGATTTTTTATATATCTATAATAATAAAAGGCAAAGCCCTCACTGACTGACTGACTCACTCACTCACTCACTGACTGACTCATCACTAATTCTCCAACTTCCCGTGTAGGTGGAAGGCTGAAATTTGGCAGGCTCATTCCTTACAGCTTACTTACAAAAGTTAGGCAGGTTTCATTTCGAAATTCAAAGCGTAATGGTCATAACTGGAACATATTTTTTGTCCATACACTGTAATGGAGGAGGCGGAGTCACGTATCGCGTCATCACGCCTCCTACGTAATCACGTGAACTAAAAACAAGGAAGAGATTTACAGCACGAGTCACACGCGGGAACGAAGGTAAATGACGTTAATTTTTGACTGTCTTTTAATACTGTGTAAGCATACATATTAACACATGTGCAATTAAACGTGTGCATTTACACGGTGATTTCTCAGGCTTAAAAGCTCGCCTTTTACTAAAAAGGTAAATGCAAAACTATTTTCAATCAGTTTATTGAAACGCTCCCGTTAAGGATTGCAATAACATATTCGCGAGATAAAAGAACGAAGTAGGGGGAAATGGAGGAAGAGCCGCAAACAGCGAAGAGCAAAAAATTAATTAAACAATTGAGAACGGAGCGAGTTAAGCATATAAGCATGTTCATAAGGGAAACAAAGCACGGTGTAAAACGTAAGTTTAAATTAAGTTTATAGAAACGCTCCCGCTGCGGATTGCAATAACATATTCGCGAGATAAAAGTTTAATGAAAAGACACGAGGTATAAACGAACCACACGCCGTGGCGCAACGTTAGGGGCAACAGTTTCAACCATTCTATGATCTGCTTCTCGCAACTGAAAGACGGCACATGGCGGATGTTAGCCGACTTGCTGACCGCAACGTTAGGGGCTTCAACTATGGCGCTGACGCCACATCTCAGTGCCAACACTTTGCAGACTCTACTTAAAAGACACGCCCTCCTCAGTGGACAGTTAAAAACACCAATCAAACTAGCGATGACATCAAGTATTACCCAATCAAAAGTAGGAAAGGAGGCATCTTCATAAAATGCGTGTGGGATGATTTGCATGAGACGCTGCTTTAAAAAAAAAATGATAAAAAAAATACGGGATAAATCCCGTCCAGTATTGATTCAAAACGGGACGCGCAATTTCATTCTCAAACGCGGCACGATTCCGTATTTTAAAGGACGGGTGGCAACCCTACAGTGCCAGGTAACCACCCATACAATCAGATTGTGATTCAGACTAGGAATGCAATGAATGTAATTACCCCGAGCTACATACAAGGCGAAAGTCTTGCAACATTCAAAGATGATGGTTTGGGATAAGTACACCATACAACATAAAAGAGCTTATGAAGCCTTGAACCGAAAAAAGCAAGATCTCAGAGATCGTAAAAAAAAAAAATAGGAGGTAATGTCGTTTTACTCGCTGTAGATTTTAGTCAAACATTACCAGTTATTCCACGAGGGAGACCAGCAGATGAACTCAACGCGTGTTTAAAATCCATGCTTCTCCCACGCTCGGTTATATGTCGCGTGTTCTCAGGTAGGTGCACCAAAAAATGTATACATTTAAGCATGTAATGGGCAAACAAAAAATGAGGTACAGTAATCCCTCCTCCATCGCGGGGGTTGCGTTCCAGAGCTACCCGCGAAATAAGAAAATCCGCGAAGTAGAAACCATATGTTTATATGGTTATTTTTATATTGTCATGCTTGGGTCACAGATTTGCGCAGAAACACAGGAGGTTGTAGAGAGACAGGAACGTTATTCAAACACTGCAAACAAACATTTGTCTCTTTTTCAAAAGTTTAAACTGTGCTCCATGACAAGACAGAGATGACAGTTCCGTCTCACAATTAAAAGAATACAAACATATCTTCGTCTTCAAAGGAGTGTGTCAGGAGCAGATCATGTCACAGAGATAGAAAAAAAGCAAACAAATCAATAGAGCTGTTTGGATTTTAAGTATGCGAAGCACCGCGGCACAAAGATGTTGAAGGCGGCAGCTCACACCCCCTCCGTCAGGAGCAGAGAGAGAGAAAGAGAGAGAGAGAGAGAGACAGACAGAGTTTGTTTTTCAAGCACAAATCAATACGTGCCCTTTGAGCTTTTAAGTATGCGAAGCACTGTGCAGCATGTCGCTTCACTAAGCAGCTGCACAAAAGATAGTAACATGAAGATAATCTTTCAGCATTTTTAGACGAGCGTCTGTATAGTCTAGGTGTGCGAACAGCCCCCCTGCTCACACCCCCTACGTCAGTATCAGAGAAAGCGCAAGAGAGAGAGAGAAAAGTAAGCTGGGTAGCTTCTCAGCCATCTGCCAATAGCGTCCCTTGTATGAAATCAACTGGGCAAACCAACTGAGGAAGCATGTACCAGAAATTAAAAGACCCATTGTCCGCAGAAACCCGCGAAGCAGCGAAAAATCCGCGATATATATTTAAATATGCTTACATATAAAATCCGCGATGGAGTGAAGCCGCGAAAGGCGAAGCGCGATATAGCGAGGGATCACTGT